>NW_010533710.1:0-4377 GCF_000687285.1 Phaethon lepturus
CTTTCCAACCTAGTGATTCCGTGATTCTGTGGTTCTGTGACTTTGGGGTTATATCCATGTGGGAACACTCTGTGGAAGTCCTGCTACTGTGGACAAGATCCACAGGGGCCACAGCTCAGACACCTCTGACTTATGCGACAGTAATTTCCCAAGGAGCTACAAGGGGTTGTTCACAGTTACAGGGTCTCAAATTTGCAAACAGACACAATTTGCAGCAGTGGCTGCCCAGGGATGGGATGCCAGGGTTTTCCAGTGGCAGACACTCCTCGGGTGCAGGGTAATTTACTTCTTCCCTGAAACAATAACAACATGTTGGTCATTTGCCCCAGTAATACAGTGATGTCATGAAATTTACAGATTTTTAGATGTTTTCCCACAAGAAGATGGCTTGGTAGAGCTGCTCACAACAGATCATCAAAAAAACTTCCAGCAAGGGGAAATCCTCTGATGGCATGGCATTTTTAAAGCACGTTTTTTATCTTTTTTTTTTTTTTTCTGCCAAAGTTACTACTTGTAACAAACAAGTAGGAAGAGTGGAAGGAGGAGGAGTATCATTACAGAGAAATGCACAGACAGAGCTGTCAGTGGGATGCTTTTGCACAGAGCCCCAATAGCTATTAAATATTTCCAGTAAATTTCCTCTTTAAATGATTACTCATTTTCTGAGAGGTTCACCTCTGAAGAGAGCGATTTGAAGACAGATATAAAATAAAAAATTACATATAGCAAAAGGCACAAGTCTTTAAAAAGTTAGGCCTGGCATAAACCCTTTATTATTTTGTACTTTTTTGTACTTGTTTATTTAATTGACAAAGGAATATTCAAAAGATTTTATACAATACAGCAGGAAAAAAAGGAGCATGGAACTGGAAATTGAATAAAGTAATAAATACATAACTTTACATAATATAAATATTTTATGGAAAAATTCTTGGTAGCCACCTGGGATTTATACATACAAGCTCAATGTTTATTCACAGTTCACTCTCACTTAGATTTATATGACCCAAGATGTTTTCCTGTAGTCAAGATTCACTTATTGACCCAATAGGAAAAGTATTTTGAGCTTGATAAAGGGACTGTTAAGACTTTGTCATCACAGACTTTAGAATATCATCTGCATTGGCCGTACAGTGGCTGTGTAAGGATATGACAGTAGGCATTGCACACACTTTCGTGTTGGAAGTCAGAAACCTCACTGGTTAGTATAAAAATGGTTATTTGCATCAAGAATTTCCTTCATTAATGATGGGTATATCTCTTTTCTCCCCTCATGTTTTCAGTTAAGTCTGTTGGTAGGCTGCCATAGAGCCATAGCCATCAGCCTACAAACCTTATCTCTGAACGTTGCTAGCACTGGACTGACAGATTTTTCCCAGACTCCTAAGGACTACCGAGCTACTCTGATCCTGCCCTGATCACTTTCTAGCTGATGCTATTAGTTTTGTTTCTGCCCAAGAATAATTTCATGGCCAACAAAGTAATTAAAATATCAAGCGCATATCGTTGTTTTATATATAAAACTGCTTTAAGGTTTAGAGTGGCAAAATGACTGATGAAAGAAGACATGAGCCACCAGCTCCCCGCCAAAGCAAGCAAGTGCTTCTATTTAAAGAGCAGCACTACAGCTCTGTCTCTGCTGACAGCACACACCATTGCGTAAGTGAAGAGTCTCATAAGAAAATGTCAAGCACCAGAGGGCTTCGGACAGGATTAACAGACACTAATGTCCAACAAAATCTTTACGATAACCCGGCCTGATCCCTAGAGCTACAGGCCTTATAATGAAAACATTCAACTCCTCCTACTCCAAGGTTTTGGGGACAAGGAACTGAGTTAAGCCAAAGAGTTTCAAACAACTGCTCTCCTCTGAGGTGTTTTGGTGCAGGGATGCCATACTTCAACATCGTCTCCACCAGCAAAGCAGGTGGGGAGATAGCTCATTAGTTCCTGCTTAGGTAGTTTTAAAATAAGATCTTCAAAAGCCTAAGAAATGTTGGTACTTAGATCTCTTTACATGTAAAAGAGGTAGGTAGGCTTTAGGCTCTTCAAAAGTGTTCCCTGAGAAAAATAAAGGATTTTGAAATTTCTTTGGGTCTTTTTAGGTTGTTTTTTTACTTGAAGAAAAGGTTTGGATATTGCTTTAATATTCAAGTCAAGTTATTCTTTAAATTAGCCTCACTTTAAAAATATACAATTAACTTTAAAGCCTGAATATTAAATGCCTCATAGTGCATCTATGTGCAATAACTCATGACTTTCAACCATAGTTATGACTGTCTTTTCCTGAGAGAAATGTATTATCTAACCTATTATCCTTTTTCTACTGCCGCCCTGTAACAGATGGACAGTTTGGGGGAATGAGGTGAGACTTCATGCAAAACTGAGTGTAATAGAAGGGAAAAGTCAGTAAAATCAGAAGCCTTGATGATATGTTGCATAATCCTTATGATAAAAAAGTAATACTAATGGCAAATTTTATCAGAATGTGTTTTATCTACTGCTCCAAGTAGGGCACAGAACCCAAGAGACCAGTTTATGTGTACCTCCCAATGAAGGATTGTGGTTTTGGGGGGGTTTTTTGTTTGTTTCTTTGCTGCCTCCTGGGTTCATGAGCCTGGCTATTTACAACTGGCACATATGGAAAGACCACAAAACAACCCATAGTGCCAAGCTTTTCCTTGGGAAGTTTTGCACCGCAATGCTGATGAAACTTGACTGTTCTCTTTAGAAAATCTGATTACATGAAAGCTTGGGGTAGATCTATATCTGCAATACATTAGACCTTTGCAGGGCAGATGAAATACATAAAAAATGTAAAAGATAAGTTTCTCCTACAGGAGTTCCTACTGGTTTTATGTTTCAACAGACCACTATGATCAAACAGTTAATAACCTGCTTGTCTGCAAGGATAATTTAAAATTACTGAAGGCCTTTGCTTTTGCCAGTTCCCGTTTGACCTCACTGTAATTTCTAAATACCAGTTTGAGTACTGCCATAAGTGTGGTGAAAATTGCTCATGGAGCAACAAAAAATTGAGTCGTCAGACTTGGTAAAAAGGATGGGGAATTCAACTGGGAAGGTTCAGGAAAGGTTGAATGGGCTTAGACGAAGGTAACATTGCAAGATTGGGGAAAGGACCTGGAGTAAATGGAAGGACCCTGGGCACATGGTTGAGGACAGGTATGTCCAGGCCGGGGGGGGAAGCCTGAGACTGAAGATGTTGAGCAGGAAGGACAAAAGGAGATGGACACCTGCTCTCTCCCTGTCCCCTTGCAATGAGGACTCATGCCTGGAGGAGATGAAGCATGCGTAAGACTTCAGTTACACTCCCTCCATTTGCCTGCTCCACTCGGTGCCAGGACCATGGCAGCTGTGAGCAGTGGATGTGTTTGTTGTATTAATTTGGCAAGCTGAACACAGAACGCAGTCTGGGAACAGATGCTGCCTCCAGAAGGGGAAGCTTTAATGAGAGCTGTTTGTGGAAACACCATGTAACCTTCCTCAGAGCCCTGTGCTCAAAAAGAGCTGCAATTTATCCTTCTCTTACCAGCACAAGTGCATCTGGTTTATCAAGTCCAGACTTGCTTTCTTTTAATTTTCTTTGTTTCTGTTTAATTAAGCTTCCTGGTACCTAAAAGGATAGTAGAAAAAATATCATTACATTCCACGTAGCCATAAAACAAGACAATCACAAATAACTTCCTAAGCAAAACCTTATAAGTCAACGCATTAACCCAGAAGTGAAAGCCAGACAAAAATCTTTTCCTTAAAATTTGCAGTATCGAAGCTTTCATCTAGACTATCTCTGTCATTGCATAATTAGATTCAGATCATCAAAGAAACAAACTCAAAAATATTTTCTGTATATTCTTGTATGATGTTTGTTTCTGAAATACATTTGCAAACAGCCTTGTCAACACTTCAACACATGGAAAAGAAAAGAAAGAGTCAAACATGAATTAACTGCCCTTGAACATGAACCAGACTGAACTTCATGATTCAGTTCCACACAGATCTTAGCTATCTTGATTTTTTGAGACATTTGGGTAAGGATGTTATTGTTATTATCATGCTGCTACATTTTTATTACTATTACTAATAGGCATGAACAGTGGCTCCCAAACTCCTTAAATGTGAAACCAGGTTTAGCAGTCCAAGACTGTCTTTCATAGTTGGAAAGGAGAACCAGTGATACCCATCTCCTACCGCTAAAGCAGGTTCCTTGCAGAGGGATGCTCCCCTGACCATGCAAGCAGTGCCATCGCTGGTCCTCCATGAAGGCTACTGTGCTCCTGCAAGGGCTTTGAGCCCTTGGCTGAAATCATTCCCTTCCTTCCTGTTCTTTCTCAACAGCTCATCTACTGCCTCTTTCCC
>NW_010533710.1:4408-23002 GCF_000687285.1 Phaethon lepturus
TGATTTTCCTCCAGAAGGTCTCTGCATAAAAAAAACACCACCTTACTTCTTCAAATTAAAAGCCTCTCTAACTAAAATGCTAATGTGAAAAAATAAACAAGTAATTTTATTTTTTTTTAAAGGCAGACTATTTGGGCTAAAACTAAAAGTGTTCTACTATTAGAAGGAATAGTAAACTCAGCCTAGTTCTTCCAGACCCATGGCATGAATCGTTCAGCTCAGATACCAGTACTCGAGAATTTACACTGAGATGAAACAGAAATTAATACACAATGAAGTATAAGGAATCAAAGAATGATAAACAAAAAAAAAACCCATTTGCAACATGCATGCTGTATGGACTATAATATATAATTAAGCATTGAGAAATAGCAAAAAATAACATTAAAAGTATTCCAAGAGAATACTAATATAAATAGCACCTACCCACAGAATGATCCATTTATAGCATTAGTGAGTAATGAATGGACTGTATAATGAAATAATTATCTCATTAAAAAGTGTCTAGTTAAAAAAGATCAAGACTTCTGAATTACAGACTTGTTTTGTGGAGGAAACTCACTAACTGCTCACGCTGCAAGAGCTAAAGGTTTCAGAGACAGACAGCCAAGAAAAGAAGCCATCATCTCTTGTGAAAGCTCAGGAGTCAGGCAGTGGGAGCTAACTAAGCTGGGAAACACAAGGCAATGTACTAAACAAATCCCAAATCACAGAATCACAGAATCATGAAGGTTGGAAAAGACCTTTAAGATCACCAAGTCCAACCCTCAACCCAACAACAAATGTCAAAACCAGCTGCATTTAGAGTACCAGCTAGAGTCCCTTAGACCCAGTGATAAAGTGTTCCAGTAACATTCTTCATGAGAGTCCACTCAAGGCACATGCAGAGGTGTCTTTGTCAGACCAGACGGGATCCTCCTCACCTGACTGTGACTATCTAGAAGTGCCTTATCAGCAGTTCTCTGTGTTATATATATGTGGGCTTCTTCTGCATCTGAGGCACATCCTGGGCATGTTCAGTCCCATCCAAAAAGACCTCATGAGTTGGTTCTTTCTTTCTCCTTACTGCAGAGGGAAACTGGAACATTCTCATTAAGATGGATACATTTAGGCAAGATTTTCAGCAAGAGAAAGACACGTTAGAGACTAGATAAAAAAGACTTTCACAATAAGGGTGGTCACATATTGGAACAGATGCCCAGAAACGCTGTGCAATCTCCACCCTTGGAGGCATCCAGAAATGATTGAACAAAGCCCTGAGAAACTTAATGTAACTTTGGAGTTTCCATTGTTTTGGGCCGAGTGGCTCCAGAGGTCCCTTCCAGGCTAAATTTTTCTGTAACTGCAGAACAGTTATATTATTATCCACCCACAGCTCCACATGCTTTCATGATTTTCCCTCCCTGGGCCATGCAGTGTCTTCCCTCCACACATCAAACTCAGAGTGAGCTCAGAGAGGTCTGGACATGCAAGGGGACATGACAACATTCAGCTCCCCTCCCCACCACACACATTTTTTTCAGCCATATATTATCACCATATTATATCTGTATTTGGACCAAAATAAGGGAAGTGATCTCAATATTTTCAGATAGCATCATCTCTATCTAAACAATAGCTATTGGGTATACAATCCTAGAAGGTTTTTGGCAAGTGAAAGCATATTAGCTGAATGTTTACTTTGCAAAACGGCTGTAGCATTCAGAAACCAAATGATACATTTATGAATGCATTAATAAAAAAAAAAAAAACAACCCACAGTTATTTTCAAACATATTTACTTGCTCACTTGGACAGAGAAACAGGAATAGGAGATCAGTGGATGCATTTCTGCCTAAGCTTTTTTTGAGCCATATGTGATACTTAGGAACTGCTAAAAAACCCTCACCTATCACTGTATAGGCAGTCCTACATCATTTCTACAAGCAAATAAATACAATAAACATTGAAAAATGAGGCATTGCTTGGACAATACACCTTTCGTATTCCTCATCTTTCATGTTAGTCACGTTTAACTAGTTACAGTTAAGTTTCTATTATGCAAAGTTTTAATAGGTTTATTCAAGGATTCTGTGTTTAAAGTACCTACAAATGTTGCTCAGCAAAGACCAGACCAAGAAAAGTACAGTTCCAGAGTCAAACTAGCTTGAAACTGTTGTAAATCATATGAGACCAGACAGTGAATTCACGTGATGCGCCATGACCTCAAAGACGTTCTGTCCCATGGAGGATTTATTGCCTACAGAACTACTGAAAGTATACTACATGGTATTAGTGTTAGTCCAGGCTGACTCAGCAGAAGTGGCTATTAAAAGCAGTGTTGGTTCCCAAGCCAACTGCTAATAACGACTGCATCAAGCTCAGCTCTTGCTCTCTCTCCTTAGAGCCATGCCCCGAGCTTTACTCAGGAGCAGCCCCTTCATCTTCTCCCGATGGCCCCATAACCAGGGCTCCTCAGTGGCCTTGCTCCATGCCTGAGTATCAATCATTTGCATCCCTTATAGTAATGGGCTGAATGAGTCCCCTAGGGACAGATAATCTTAAACTTTAGAAGTGTTAAGAGGATTATTGTAACAACTCCTCCAGACCAGTCAGTATGTGTACGTGACACCTTTACACCTCTTCCAAGCACAGCAACTAAAACCCAAAGTAAGTTTAAATGAGAAAATAGATCTTAAAGTAAAAATTCATTCAACATTAGACTACTACAGTTTGGATATAGGAGCAGAGAAATATTTCACTGTGCTTATGGGTAACTAAAAAATGCTAATGACTGATATTGAACTTGCAAGATGATTTGATTATGTTTTCGATCTTAAGTAAATTAAACTCCATGTGACGTATTAAATAGGCTAGGTATAATTCCTGTAAGCATAAAATTTAATGTTGTGAGTATACTTGGATTTGATCAGCTGAAATGTAATATTATCTCAAATATAAACTATGTTTACTGGGCAGTACACTTATGATGCTCAGCTACTGAATCTGGCATAGCAGTTCTAATCAAATCCAGTAAGATAATACAATAGATAAGAAATAGCCTGATGAATTGAAATTACTTCAGATCACAAGTGCCCAAATTACTTCTAGCAGAATGGTCTGAGCTTCAGCCTACAGCACCCTCTCTATTATCCTTTTTTCTGGCACTCTTTTTCCTGTCATATGGACAGAGCAGTATCCACCAAATAACCGTACCACAGACATCCCTCTTATATGATGGGTCTGCAGTGTATGTTTGGGCTCTCTGTGTAACACAAAGTTGGATAAATGTCCATCAGGTGAAGAGCAACATTTGGCTCATGACATCCACGGCTTCTGGGTATGCGAAAGTGCAAAGAAGGTTAGACTGCCTTTGAGTGTTGCTGTAAATATACATGTGGTGTCACCTTAGTAAAACCTTGAGGATCACCACTCATTACCTTATAGTACATTACATTATAGTGTTGGAATAATAAGTTGTTAAATCCACATTATCCTTGTTATTCATGTAGTTCTAAAGGTCAACATTAAATCTGAATGGAATATAGTCTCACCTAGTTATGAAGCATTTCAACTCTAGACACAGATAGTGATACACAGGAAACTAATTTAGACCTGTTCTGGAATCTGTAGTTGCTAAATACTCCCCGGCTGTGCTAACAGATGCTTACAGAATAGAGCAGTCCCCAAGTTCATGTGCAACTGTGGTTTGTCAGAAAAAGCAGGAAAACACCAACAAATCCTTTAGAGTTGTCCTTGGTCTTTTTCTGAAGATACATCTACCCAAAGTTCTGAGAAAGTCTGAATATCCAGAAAATTGACAGAATCTCAAACATCTAGAAAATAAACAAAGAAATTAGGAAGAGTGTCTGAAGTTGTAAACCTCCCAAATCAAAAGGATTTTCCTGTTAGACGGTTGTCATGCTAAGAAAATCAGTGAAGAACAGACATGTGTTCTGCAGTATGGCATGTGGTCACACCAGAATGTCGGGCATCTAAAGCAACTCTAGGTCCTAAATCCCACTTGGGAAACACATGACATTTTACTTCCCTTTAGCCAAACAGAGGGAACCTTAATCAAAGTGATCAGATACCATGGCAATCAAAATGAACTGTCAGGCTCTGTAACATCAAACTGTCATAGAAAAGGATGTCAGATTCTTTAGACAGATAATTTACTCATCAAAAATGAAGACTTTATTCAATTAAAGTATGTGCAAGTTCATGTTGAATGTACTGAATAGTTTTGATTTTAAGACATGAAAAAATACACTCTGAAGAAAAAATTCACTCTCACTTTTTTAAATTCTCAAAATTTATTTTCTAATTATTGTTTTTTAAAAAGGCTACAATTAAAAACATATTTTTCCAAAGTAAATAAACCCGTATATTTTAGGTCAAGCACAAACCAAACAAAAAAAAATGTTATTTTTCCAGCAAAACTAAAAATATTTTATCTATTCTCTTTGCTATAAACTATAGACTAACATTTTCAGGCCGAAACAAACTGGAAAGCACTGAAATGAAGGCAAACAGGTGCTCTTTGCAAGAGGCAAATGAGCCCCAGGCAAATCAACAAGGGGATCATGACTACAATGGGGAGGAACTGCACGGCATCGAAACTTCTTCCAGACAGCCCCTGCCTATGAGTCTCCCAGAGAGGCCAGTCTGTTATTGAAAACTCTTTTTCTTGGCAGAACCGTAAAACACCACGTGCCTCTCCAAGGACGGGTTCGATCCCAGCTGGATCGCAAAACCGCCATTCGCGGTGGCCTGCACCAGCAATGGCAAATCAGACAGCACATTTTTTTAAAATGAAACAATGTCTTCTTTTTTTTTTTTATGAAAAACAATCTCTTCATAGATTATCAGACCTACAGCTTTAGGTTTGTTTTTTAATGGCCCCTGCCCCACCAGCTTAGCACTTACCTTGTTTATGTTCACTTTCCAGAGCTGGAGTGGCCACGGAGACCCTACAGGACAACAGGGAGGCAGGAGGTGAAGCTGTGTTAGTCCTCTCCCTCCCTCTCCCTCCCCCCAACTATTCCCATCCCTATGGACCGAACAGTGGAGTTGGTCTTGCTTTTCCTCAAACAGTTTCTCTTGTTTTCTCATGCACTGGATTAGCACATTTTTCATTCAAAAGCAATGGCAAAGTTTCAGTGGACTTTTCCATCAGGAGAGTCAGAATCCAGCTCCATTAATCCATTCAAATGAACTTCAGACTGGCAATGATTTACCACAATTAGATCATTTTATAGATAAAATCAGGAAGAGTTCTTGCGTCATGAACACTAGCCCTCCCCAAACCAGGCTACAGAATTTCATTTTTACTCCTTTACTGGCCCCAAACATTTGTATTGAAGGCACACATTCTGAAAAGCAGCTTCATTTTAACATTTTTCATTGCTTTTTAAAAGGCAAAACAAAGCAAATCCTGTTTTTCTACAAGGCATAAATGCAAAGTCTCAGAGGTATATTTGTGGGTTGAAGTTTATAAACTGCGAAACCGAGATTTTGGCCCAAAACATCATTGTGCTGGTGGAAAATCAGTAGGTGAAAAACTGAAAGGGAAAAAACATTAAGGACAATATTTTTTTTTTTTTAAATGTTTAATTCTATACTCATATTTTATTTTTCTACTGTATTTTGTCACAAATGGTGATTTTTTTGTGCCCTATATTTTACACACAGTGTTTTACAACATAGTAACAGTCAATGCACAGTTTTCAAGGACTACTGTGCCTTTGAAGTCAGGCTAATAAGAAGTTCTGCTGGTCAGTGTTGACCACATGTCATTGTACAACATTTTGGTAGTAAGTATAAGCAAACCGTAATTACATATTTCTTTACACCAGATACTGTCTCCCCTTGCTGCCTTTCAGCAGTGGCTCTTTGTTCTTTGGGCTACTCTACTGACAATGACATCAGTTTGCCCATGAAGAAGACGGCTCAACTCAAAGACTTTATGACCGTTGGAAAGAAACTGTGCTCCTGAGCCGGGATGCAGGCTGCACCGTGGGCACCACTGGCAACCCCATGCAGAGCAATCGCTTCTTCCTGGCTCTGCAGAGAAGACACTGGGCAAGACTGGGAGCACTGCCAACACCAGTGCTGCAGCGGGTGAAGGACAGCACTGCGCTGTCCCCTTTCTCCTGCCACTCCCCGTCCCCCAAATCCCATGCTCCAAAGACGCAAGTTGAAGAGAAGAGAATGTAACTGCACTGTTAAAGATCACATTGCGATGTGTGCAAGCGTGATTGGGGATGCTAGGGTAAAAAAAAAAAAAATATAATTCAAGCCTGAGGCAAGCATCTGCCTCAGAAAGTTCACCTTGCACAATGTATGTTTGGAAAACATCTCCAGGTAGGGATACCTTCACAGCGGGCAGCTGATAGCTCCAGTTTCCAAGGCCAGTCCCAGCACATGCATAACATTATTTCTTCTGCCTTCTTAAGTACATCTTAATTATAAGAACTGAAAACCCCCTGGTTCTTGCGTTATAGAAAAGTGTAATTAAGCATACTTCAGGGTTCCCTGTACATTTTGCTATTTAATAAACCTTTTCATTTCAACTAAACTCTTAAGACTGAGGTAGCAAGGCCAGCTCTCATACTCCATGTGTATTTTCCAAACTCTTACCCGGGGTCAAGCCTCAACACTGCATTCCAATAGGCAGAGAGGGGGAGATTAGCTCTATGATTAGCACTTTCACTATCCTGCTATTCTGTAGCATTCCACAGATTTGAAGCAGGTTCAGTAGTGGAAGAATCCCTGAAATATTGGACAGTTCTCTTACAAAAGGCTGCCTTATATTTTATGTGCATATAAAAAATTTATATAGCTAGTCTATATACAAGTATACATTAAAATGCCATATACACATACATGCACTGTTCTCCATATAATTATCTCTTTATAATTTAGTTTCCCATCTAGGGCCTCACTGTATATAAGAATTCAGAGAGGTGAGTTGTAAAGTGTTGGAAGATTGACCACAGGGATCACCATCTTCCCTGTTGAAGACTGAAGGTATCAGAGAAATTTTTCTGACATTCTTCCCCTCTCCCTTTCTCTCTCTCTTCTCTCCATCCTTCCCAATTAAAAACAAAACAAACCATCAAAAAAACCCACAACAACCAAAACCAAACCACAAACAGAAAAAGAGAGAGACGAAAAACCAATATTGGCAGATTCTATCCCGATTCATTCAGGTGAGCTGCGGGTCTAATAGAGCATACACTGAAGCCATGAACCTCCCACTGCTTTAGGGGAGAAACCTGCAGATCCTGGCCCTACTAACCCATGTGGGGGTGTGTGACAGGCCTGAGTAATATGGCAGCGCTCAGTGCACCCAAAGCAATCCACAAACCCAGTGCAGGACTCAAACCAGGTGTCCGTCATACAACCATTCAAAGGAACCAGTCTCAGCCTTGTCTAATTTTGTATCAGTGAAACTGCGTCACAGTGCTCCAGAGAGGACAACGTGTTCCTCGTATTTTGCTAGAACAGGCC
Source organism: Phaethon lepturus (assembly GCF_000687285.1). Taxonomy (NCBI): domain Eukaryota; kingdom Metazoa; phylum Chordata; class Aves; order Phaethontiformes; family Phaethontidae; genus Phaethon; species Phaethon lepturus. The sequence goes on from NW_010533710.1 coordinate 11,903, forward strand.
TGATCGTAAATTATTTTGGGGCACATTTTCCCTTGGGTGAATGCGCTCTCCAGTAATGTGCAATATACTTGAGAATACGCTGCTGCAGCTTGGCTAAACGGGCAGGAACACCACCGCGCTCACCCGTTACCGAATGTAAAACAGCTTCGTATCTGCAGTTCCCGGGAGGAGTGACAGGACTGTACCCAGCTGGGAAAAGTGGAAGCTGCTGAGATTAATCAAGTGTTCCCAGAGCAAGAACTATTCTGGAGTACATGCCAGGTTTGAAAAGAAAAATCCTTTGCGTTTTGTTTGTTTATTTGTTACCATATAATATGTTTCTGATTTTGACAAGCAGGCACTTCAAAGAATGCAAGTTTAAAAGGTCTGCTTCCTCTAACACAAGTACATTTAGTGTTTATAATATCACGTTTAATTCTGTAGTAAACATTAGAAAAAATGATGAAAAATACTTTTGATTTGTGCCTGAATAGAGGAAAAAAAAATCCAACATAATAATTTTTAAGCTGTACTTTAGAAAAAGAAAAAGCAGGAATCCTTTAGGTACTGATAGCTTGAGAAAAAAGACTAGAAGGCTTCCAAAAGAGCAGTGCTGGTCAAATGATTACTGCCGTAATAACACAGACATCATTTATATTTTAGACCATTGCTCCTTGAAAATTATACGTAGTAATAACGTAGAGTTGAAAATGACTGGCTAAAACATTGACCTTGAATCCAAAAGATGCCTTTTCAAACAGTGTTAATACAGCAAAAAGGGCCTTACTTCAAATCCATAAATTCATTTGGAAATTGCTGTAAAAGTAGAGTATTTAATTTCCAGCTAGCTAAATAGTTGAAGTTGTGCCCAAAGTTGACTTTACTCAAAAATTGTTTTGATTGAAATAGTGCCTACTGATTGAGACAGACCCAAGATCCAAACATGGCAGATACCATGCACAAGTTTTTGAATTCCCAATTTTTAAAATACTTATTAGTGTTTTTCCTTTAAAATAGCAAACAGCATGAAAAGAAAAGGTTAGCAGACTAAAATGCTGAGATCATTGAATGCCCAGCGAATCAGATTGATTTTTCACAACTATGTATAAAACGTCTGGGCCGAGTTTAGATCAGCATCGGCAGAACTTCAGCACCAGATGCTTCTTGCCCTGGATGTAGTCCTGCAGCCCCAGACTAAGCAGGAACATTTTTTGACATGAAAATAAGGGAAGAGGCAACTGAGCCATGGTGCAGGGGATACCACAAGTGTATCCCACCAAGAATGTCAGTACAATCTAAAGCGCTGTACCAAAGCCCTTCAAATCTGGATCAGTCCATTCAGGCAAAATCACTGAGATTGTGGTATGTCAGTCCATTACAGTCCTAATGTGTTATATCCCTCTTAGCCTCTTCATGCTGTAGCCCAGGCCATCATAAAAGCCTCTGCAACCCTAAGGCCTCCCATTTCCCCTAGCTCACGAAAAAAAAGCTCTTCTTTATTTTTCCCTCTTGAAAATGTTCATTTGATTCATTCTAAGCAGAGGATGACCTTGTCAGCAGTTTTCTTGGAGTTAATGTCTGCAATAAGACAGAGGCTTCTAACAGATTTAATCTCAAAAATTTCTTCACAAAAAGAGGTTCAGCTTTTTCAAGGAAGCGTATAAGGGGCTATAAAGCTCTTTGGATATTCTCTTTCACACCTATTCCAGACATTTGAAGCTGGAGTAATCAGCCATATTTTATTCCCAAAACATCATATGAAATTTAGTTTCCTTATTTGTAAATTCTTTGTGCAGTTTAGTGCAGAACAAAGAGCATTAAAACTCTCATGAAAGCCTTTATTAAGTGACCATCTCATTATATTTATTAAAGGTCTGGGTTCAAAAGTTCACATGACAGAAGATTTGCTTTATATTTTCCTGCAGGCTGCAGATTGTTTTAATTTTTAGACTAATTAGAAGATTACTGGAAGCTCAGCATGTGGACAAGAGGCAACTGGAGGTTTTTTGCCAGAATCTTTAGAACTGACTTATTCATTCTTGAATCAGATCCAAACAGATTCTATAAGAATCATTATATTGTAGATGTTTATAATTTGCAGTGTGGCAGTGCCTCGAAATCCCAGTCAAGGACCAAGTTTATATATATGTCATTGGAAGACAGCCCATGCCCTAAGGATCTAGATGTTTCATTTAAAAAGCAAAATAATAAAATGATGCCTGTGCACTTTCTAACAATTTTAAGAAATAAGTCAATTCATTAAGCAGTGAAAGATTAACCACACTTATTATTATTCTTGTACTGGAAAGCACAATGCCTTCAGCATGTCAGAAATCTTTCATGTCATTTTATAACCTAAATAAGGTCTTACCTTTTTCCCATTAAATTCAATGGTATTTTTTTCAGACAACAACAAAAGCAGGACTTTTGTGAGTTATAATTAGCTTCAATTGTCCAATCGCCATCTAAAACAGACAACAAAAGATCAAGATACCTACAGTGTCATTTAATAACCTTTGTCGTTAAAGACCGTTAAAAGGCTAGACATTTTCTACTGCTAGTCATTGCTTTTCCGGCAGCTGCACTTTTAGTAAAGTATTAGACTGTATTTTGTGAAGTAGTGTATTTTGCTGGTGACAGCCAGTTGTTTTCTACCCATCCACAGAATAATTTGGAAGGTACATTCTCAAGCTTATGTGACATATTTGCGTGGGAGCAGAGGTCATGTCCACTTACATCTATTTCTCATCATACAAAAATTTGAAGAAATTCTACAGGTGCTCTGCTTAGAGTCGGTAGTTTCAGAAATGCATTTCTTTAAGTGCACGTCTACTCAGATACCATAAAGATGTGTGGAAAATAATAGAAGGGCCTGAATTATCAGTTATCAAAAAACTGTATCAAAGTGTGTCTCTTGGGATCAGCTCAACCATCTACCACAGTACAGGTGAAGTTTCCTCATTCTACTGCCTCTAAGTTCAGGTATGTAGCAGTTAACTAACAGAAAAAAAAGTGTAAAAAATTAAACTTTTCCAAATATTCTCCCTTATAAGCTATCACAAAAGAGAAGGACTGATTGAAAATAGGATTTCTTCTATTTAAAATCTTCTTTATCTTTCTGTACTTAGTACAAAGAAGCGGCAGATTCAATGAACACTAGTTATTGCAAAACACTTCATATAGATATGCAAAATAATGAGAGCAGTTTAGGATGGATACAGTGGGTCTCTCACAGGTTAGTCTGGAAAAAAGATCTGACATAGGGTGGATTTGGATGTATAGGAAGGGGTGAAATTTAAAGGTGGAAAAAAAGAGACGAGGATATGTTGAGAGTGGTAAGACAGAGATGACAACTGCAGCAATAAAGAAAGAGAAGTGGGATTGTGCATCCTTTATAGGCAACAGCAGAAAAGAAGAGTTAAAGGAGAGATGAGAAAATGAGTGTTACATTGCCTTGAAGATAATATTTCAAATCAGTATAAAAGAGGCCTCCTTCCAGCAGAACACTTAACCACACGCTTGGCTTGAAGGACATGGAGAATTTCACCGAAGCCAATGAGCTAATGCCTCCAGCAGGCAGTTTTCCAGGGTTCAGCTCTACACAGCCACCACTACAGCATCAGCAGCACAGACCCCTATCTGAACAGATAGTTGTATATTATATGTAGTTGTATATATATATTGTGTATATATATATTAATATAGTTGTATATTATTTACCCCAGTGCCAATTGCCTCAGTTTAAAGCACGAAGAGGGAAGCCAGCCTCTAAGCCTGTACTAGCAGGGCTCAGCAGCAACCCCACACACAGCACTGGCCACACAGCTCAGGAGCTTTGCGTGAGACGAGGACTACCCCCAACAGGCAGAAAGGGCAAGGCAAAAGAACATTTAGCATCTAGACGTTGGTTATGCCATGACATTTGTCCGCATGGCCAGAGAGTGTGTCTCATCCTCTCTTATTTACTAACGTAAATGTGACCAAAGCAGTACACGCAGAGACATCCAAATTAACTCTAATTTTCCATCTCAGCTCCTGGCGTGCTTCTGCACTACCTTATGTAGCTTATTGAGGGGGGAAATTCTGACATCGCACAAAAAAGATTGACATAGATGTATACCATGCACTATGAGCTTTCACTATTTTGTGAAAACAATTCTTCTTTTCCTGCACAGAGAACAGCCCCAGTCTGTTTGAACAAGTCCTTTGGCCTTCTAGAATTTCAAGAGGCCTATGATTCTGCAAATTTTAGTCCTGTTTGCTTTTGCTTTCCTGCTAATCCAGTATTTATACTACCTCTTACATTTCTTCCACTTAGAAACTAGTCCCAGCAATTCTAAAATAGAAAACTCAATGGCAACATTAGTGATGTTGTCTCTTACAGGGTTTATAAAGCCTGTTTCACTGTTTTGCCATCTTCTCCAGACCTGCTGAAATAATGACTACAATCCAAACGCAAGCACAGCCCTGACAGTTTCTTTGGTGTTCCAGTCCAGTTCTTGCGCACAAGGAGTACGATGTGAGCATTTGCAGTGATAGCAACAGCTATGCAGAAGAAAGGCCATTATACTTGTTTTACCTAAGTCTTGGATGATATGCCATGATTTGTTTTCAGGGAGTTTTGCCAAGTTACTAAAATGACAGAGAACTAAATTTGACTTTGTTGTTAAGGGAATAACCCCAATGGACTCCAGACCTACCCAAGGACTGTGTTTGGTCTATTTTACCCTGAACTGATTATATATGCATTTTGCAAATGCTGTGTTTCGCAGTAAGTGGACCCTTATAGCAGAAAGCAATCAGATATCAACCATCTTCCAAGGGGATCAAAAGGCGTGTGGTCACATCCATAGGACGACAAGCCCACAGTAACACACCTTGCCTGTTCAGATCAGCTGCTTTGGATTTGGTAGTACTTTAACAGAATCGCAAGGCTTTTCAATAGGAAAATAGCTCACCTTTGCAACAGTACAGGATTGTTTTGTTATTAATTAAAAAAAAACTATTTTGATTTGATTTAACACTGATAGGTTTTGAGAATCTCTCTTTCCTTGCATTTCTATTGCATGAATGCATTATTTTAGTTAGAAGGAAGAGATTTACTTGGACTGGCAGAGAAATAGTACTATAAGTAGATACAAGCCTTTTAGACAATAACAATAAAAAAGTCCACATAGCAACTCTTAATGCATTTTTACAAACTATCTAGTACAAAGGCAAAAACAAAGTCAGTAAAGCAAGCAAACAAACAAAAAAACAGTTCAAACCTTCTCCAAATTTTTTTTTTTTGTCTAAATTCATAAAAGGTGCTAACTTTCATAAGTTCATTAAAAAATCAAAATAAATTGTCTTTTTTTGTTATTTTACAAAACCCTAGTTTGAATGGACTCAAAATGTTTAGGGAGGAAGAAAAAAATCCATTTCAGATTTCACAAAATTATGATGTTTTTCATTACTTCTTTTTTTCCTCACACTTTTCAATGCATAAACACAGGTTTTCAACCATGTCAGTGTGTTCCTTGAAGTCCAATGGCCCGCTGCTGAGCTTTGTCTTCCAGTACTCTGATCATATTCTAAGGGTCCATATCCCAACTCTTTATCAAATCTTATGTCAACCTGAGCTCAGTGTTACTCTTACCAAGTTAGATGGTCTTTCACTCAGAGGCCATAAATCTCCTGATGAGTGCTAAATGCTAGACTGTAAGTATCAAGGACAGCAGTCATTCTCATCATGTGTGACCTTGGTGATTGCCGTGTCATGATAACCAACAAGAGTGATACCTTTTTGATCTTTGCTTATAGAGCAGTTGTTGGATCTTGCTCTAGAGAGCTTTCCCCCCTGTGAAAAATCCTCTCACCCTGCCCTGGTTTCTCAATGTAGCCTAAGCTCTGCCTGATTGCCAAATTAACCTTCTTTTTCTGCTACGTGACTCTTAAAAAATTGCTCGAGGAGAGGAAAAGAGATGACACAATACGATGATCTGCAAGTTAGTCACAGTATTAGCTACCATCATTTTTTCCATTCCTATTGCCACCAATGGCAAGTTAGCCATCGCGTAGTTGAGCTGCGACTTGTTGAGATGTAATTATGCCGGTTCAGAAAGCCTAAGCTAGCAAGTACATTACCATAGGAGAACACTGGCATCGAGCGTCTGCCTTTTATACTCCTCATGGTACATAATAGTATGCTTCTGCCCAGTGTCTCTGCTACTTACAGCTCACAGCTTCGTCCTGCTGCTACCAAGCAAGTCTATTCATATTCAAGTCTTATTGTGTTGATACAATAGCAAAATAACTTTCAAAATTACATTATTTTTGTCAGTTTATAATGTAAAGCTTTCCAGTTAGATTTTAATTCTTCATTTCTGGTGAACACTGAAGTCTTGCAAAGGCCTAAATAGCATTTAAATTCTTAGTTGCTTGCTTTGTCCAGCATCTCTTCACTTCACTGCCACCAGGCACAAGATCAGCTGAGACACTTTGATGCTGTCATATTTCCAGTTATTCTTACTCAACATAGCCTTCTTATACTTATTTTTCAAATAAGTATGGAGTGATTTGGGAGACCTTTTTATAAGCTGGTAGGTGATTGACTGACTTTAAAAAGCCAGAGGGATTAATCTGGCTGTCCTAAAATTCCAGGCAGCCCCAAGAAACTAGTGGCTGAGCGAGCTGCCTTACTGATCCCTTCACTTTCCTGTAGTGTGTTCTTCTCACGAAGTAAAATACCCTTGTTGAAGCCACTTCCACTGTGGTTTATGCTACCATAGCACATTCACTGAGCTCAGCTTAATGCACAGCTCCTTTCTCAGTCAATGTGACCCAGGTGCGTGCAACTTGTGTTGGTGCTAGTAACAAATTCTGCTTCAAGTTCCTGTAAAGCAGTAACCTTCCTGGAAACATCTGGCAGCAGCTGCCACACTGTAAGAGTTGGTGCACTCAGCCTAATTGCTACAGAACAGGTTTTCACCTTAAAAGAAATATTCCATAGTCACAGTGAAAGACCTAACTGTTTACAATGTATGATCCCTCAACAACAACAACAACAAAGACCTTTACATGGCAGGACTGAGACAATACTATTTTCCTTCTAGGTACCCCATTAAAAGACTTTGGTCTCTCAGCAGACAAAGCAGCTCCAACAGTCCTTGCCCCAAATTTTTGTTTGGAAGAGAAAAAGATTCATGAGGCAACATTGTTAATGACTTCTGGGGTTTTTTTCTGGCTGCTGTAGTTCCTGTACATGATCAGAGACTAACCGGCTGACAACATAGTTCTGACTTTAGAAGGACATCAGTTATTTCTTCCTAGTCATTTTAAGAGTGATTATCCTGTTTAAATATCTTCCTATCTGTTATAAACGCACATAAATATTTAGTTTAAACAAACATCTTCAAAGTGTCTCCTTACAATCAGTAACAGAACTTTCCTGGACAAATACAGCTGGATGTTTTGAAATCCAGCATGATGAACTGTGAAAATATAAACCAAAAACTGTTAACTGCACATTCTTACAGAGCTGCATTTTTGAGGCAGTATTTCCATCCTCTGAAATATTAGCTGTTTATATTGCAATGTCTCTGGCAAAACGTGAATTTATACTGCAAAAACTCTGGCAAAAAAAGCCATCCTTGCTGGATGGCTGGATGCTGACCAACGATGGTCGCAAGAAGAGATTTTAATTTTCAGCCTGCTATAACAGAAGACCTCTGAAGGGGAAGGGGGTCAAGGATGAAAGGTAAGGCTAATTGTGCTTTATTTTAGCTGTTGATAAATTTGCTTCTTCATCAGAGCTAGTTCTTATCTGTGGAGAGTTCAGTCAGTGGAGCCTGAGGAATATCTGTCCTGCCCATAAGCGGGTGCCTACATTTGATCAGATGGATTTCATCTTGAGCACTGGTTGACTACATGTGATCAGTGATATGTTTCGGGACATGGTTTAGTGGGCATGGTGGTGTTGGGCTGATGGTTGGACATGATCTTAAAGGTCTTTTCCAACCTTAATGATTTTATGACTCTATGATTCTATATGTAAACCTGCAACATTAATCTCCTCTTGAAATCATTGGCATTTTTAAAATTGATTTAAGGAGAAGCAAGATCAATGATTTTCAAGATGTAGAAAAGTAATTACTACTATGAAAACTTACTTAACTTCTCCTTAGAAAACAACATTTTTAAGGGGACATTAAATAACTGAAATCTAAGCATGATTATTATCTAAGTAAGATTATTCTAGAGTCACCACATCAATAGTAGAAATTATTACTTTTAAGATTTAAGCAGGATACACCAAACACAAACACTTCTTTTTCCATGTTAAAACTTAAAAAAAAAGCCAAAGAATGAGAAATTATAATGTCTGGCAGCTGTTTAAGTTGACAGAAGAAAATTACTGGGAAAGAATGGTTGGATATAAATTTTTACCTCAGCAAAGTTTATGGCATCTCTCTGACAATTACAGAATACAATGATGCATACAAAAGTGTCATGATTAAGCAGACTGACCTAGGACGAGTTACATAACAGAAGTTTTAGCTAGAGTAGAATATTTATTACACATCTGACAAGCTTCTGTCTCTACAAATCAGTATTTGTTTGCAAAGCCACAGAGAAATATTGTCTTAGTACGTAAACTGATGTACAAGGAAAAAAAAAAAGAAAATAAGATCTTCAGGAAAAAATAAGATGTTTGCTACATAATTTCAGCTCTTAGAGAACAACTACAATTTAAAAATACAACAGATTGAAAGTATTTTTACTCTTTGGATGCTATTAACATCATCAGTGAGTAAGTAACAGAAGCACATATCAAGTCATTGCCTTGACATCTGTATTTGCCAACAACAAGGCACTGTCCGGGGATAATTACAGAGCCTTCCTCCCAAGCAGGACATGCTGGGGCACGTGCCTGACCTCTTGCTGGGTGGCAGCTCAGGCAACGCTGGAACTGCTCTGTCAGTCACCAATAAATGTTTAAAAGTTACATGACCATACCTGCACTACTGCAAGTTCTCTCATGTGATCCGAGACAAGAAATCATCACAAATACCAGCACAGATACCAAAATAAATGTGAATGCTAGAAAGTTGCCAGCATTGTGTGTCTATGCCAGTTGCTGCTGACTATTTTACTTCTGACAATTTACTTCTGCGAGGTATATTTTCTTTACCACCACAGATTATTACCTTTAGATTATCATATGGCACTTCATGAGATCTAAAGCTTCTGCATTCTCTGCCATCTTTCTCTACGTCTGTTCCTGTCTGCAAGCAATATGGATAGAACAATTTTTTTTTTTTTTTTTAATTTTTGTCTAGAGACATGCAGAACAAGAACTGTAGTACTACAGAGTGGTCAGAGCAGTGATACTCAAAGTGTGCACACATCAGATGTGTGGCCCATCATGGTGGGTCACACAGGCTTCTTTTTGTCCAGTGCAGTTCCTTTTGCCTGCTTTCAAAGCAAGATGTGCAGGTATTTGGATAGAGCTTATGACTGGGAAGGGTTTAGCTACAAGTACCTGATAGATATATTCTGTAAACAAAGCACAGATCCCTTGCTCATCAGCTGATTTCTACATTAGAAAAATGCTCCAAATCAAAAGGACAGCAGTTATGGAACCAGACAGGGGTAAGGAATAGGGTGAGAAAAAGAAATCGTCAACATTTTTAGTTAGACCTCATTAGCAAGAAGTGTTAATTATTCTTGCTCTTATGCATAGCCAGGACAGCCACATTACTGCTAATTTTCTGCTGTGTACTAATATACAAATCCAATCAAAACAAAACTTTGCACAGGACTTGTCCTCACATGCTCATGGTGGATTTTGGGGGTCAAAGAGAGAGATCATAGATCTAAAGTTTAAGCTTTAAACAATGTCAAGAGAGCAAGTTACAGTTGTACCAAAGGTTTAAAACTAGGGCTCAGCACTCAAGGAGAACGGATCCAGAATGGACAGTCCCTGTGTCATTTCTACCCAAACACCTTTTATTTAACTAGCACTTTCTTCTGAGCAAACATCAGATGGATTCTAGCACAAGTTAAAGCCACCATCAACTTGCTTTGACTCGTGTCTGTTTGCCATGACCTCAGGAGGCTGCTCCCACCGATGCACCCCCACCTTCTTACCCCCAGGAATGAGAGGAGATCTGCATCATGTGCTTTCTAGAAATGTCAGTCCCACACATCAGAGACATACTTATCTTCACACTATATTTCAGCATTAAGCCAGTTGTCCAGCTCTTTTGTGCCCAAAGAAAGAGGAATAACCAGTGACTCCAAGGCTATATCAAAAATTGAAGTAGAAAACTGTCTTTATTCTCTCTGTCTATCAAGCTGCTACTAAGCTCCCTACCAAAGAATTCAGTGGATCATGGCTGGAGTGCTGAACAAACCATAAAATCTGTACCTAGCAAATGAAAATATTTACGGTTATTACACTATGCAGGAGTAGAAGTTACCTTGCTCAACTAGAATATGCCAGATAATAGAACCAGGGCATGCCTACTTAAGTAACAGTTATTTTGATAATAAATGTTGATATTAAAAACACATCCAAAATAATGAATTTATATAAAGTCACTAATGCCCAGTATTAGATATTGTTAAAGGGATTGGGTTGGACCAAAGACAGGCAGATGCCTGTCTGTGTATGTCCATTATTAATACCCAGGATTTAATACCTACACCAAGTTTATTCAAAAAGATATCTTTGTTTCAAATAGTTATAAGCTCTTTTATTATCTGGTTTTAGCTTTCCTGAATTGCTATCAGAAGAAGATAGGAGTGTGTATTTGTTTTTTCAGGTTTGTTTTCTTTTAATGTTGTTATTTCGTAATTCAGCTGCGATGGCTTGAAATTAAATTTAACTAAAATTACATTAAAGTGGAGCACCGATCACCAGATAGCATAAAAAAAAAGAGTTATGGTTTTTGGTTTTGTCTGAATAAATGAATTAGAGTAGCCTATTGAGATTAAGAGCAACTAAAGATCTCTGGCATAAATGTTATCTCTGCTGACTTTAAATGGGGAACATGAATTTACTCTGTTAGTATATACTATAGGATGGTGCAATGGAGAGTAAAACAAGGAATCATAAGCTTTGTACCATAGGTGACA
>NW_010533710.1:23033-52952 GCF_000687285.1 Phaethon lepturus
TGTGGACCCCCTTCTCTACAGATCATGGCAGAGTCATCAGTTCTTTTAAGGGAAAGTGAATTCAACCCCATTCACAGCTACGTTATATGTTTACAAGGAAAGCAAACATTGACTAACTTCATTTAAAGCAAGTCACACCCTCCTCCTACCTTTAATAATTTCAACAGCAAGAACACGTGCTCTCCTTGGTCATCAGCCTTATGGGAGTGTATGCTTACAGAAGGCAGATCTAGATACAAGCCCTATTTTCCTCGTCTTTATCACAGCCTGCCGGATTTAGCTTCTAAATGCACATTTTTCCTTCTTAAATTTCCTCATTGTTTTCTTTTGAAAGCATCTTTTAAATAGTGAGCAGTGCGAGCTAATTGCCATAAAAGCACAACTTATAACTGGGTAGTTGAAATCAGATGTTTCCTCACTATTTCAGAGCAGCAAATTGCCAAAGCAGCCCTGTTAGAAAGAACAGTTCTCCATGACTCCCTGGGGCTTGTTAGAGAGAAGCTAGACTGCACTGGGAAAGCACTGACAGATATTTAACTTCTTTTCCTGCAATTAGAAGAATGGAAACAAAGTAAATGAACAACACACGATCCCCTGCGCTCTCCAGAGAGCATCCCACAGAAGGTTCTGCAGATGACTGGTGGCCCACAGAGCACAACTGAGGAGCTGCTGGAAGAGAGGTGCCTTTGTAATGAGCCTGCTTTGCTTGCGAGTTAAACACGCATTTCAAAGCGCCTTATGCTACCACGTATTTTACGTTCTGTACAAAACTCACGTAGACTTTTCTTTAATTAAAGTGCCAGCACTTAAGAACACTTGTGAAACCACAATAATCCCTGTGTTTTTCACACTGTAGCAACCCATGGAATAATTTCACAGCATCTTAGAGGCAATGGCCAGGGCATCTGAAGAGGAAACATGTTGATATTTCTCAAATCAGGACGCTACATGCAAAAAGTACAAAAGCCCTTTTTAGCATTAATATTGATCTAAATATTACGAGACATAATTGTATTCAAATGGTCTTAATTCTTATTTTTAATTTCCTTTCTTATTTATAAACTATTTTTTAGACTGCAGAACTTCATAATCTGATTTACTTGTTTATAAAAATACAAAATAAAATTGGTTGCATTGCTGTTTAATACAGATGGAAACATTTTTGCACACACAATCAATCAAGCGATGACTATGTTATGCACTTTCTGATTATGGATATAAACAGGCTGGAAATTATGTGACATATTACGCAGACAAGAAAAAAGGAGTAGCTAGACAGAAAGCATAGGCAGGAACTTGCAGCATTAGGGATAGAGATACCCGCCACTCTCCAAATAGGCTTCACTGTGTACATTTGTTTCAACACTACTTTTCCAAGAACAGCCCATGTTGCGAAACAAACTATCCTTAAATTCAGAACCATTTCAGATTTTTCTTTTTTCTTCTTTCTTTCAGGTCTTTTTTTTTTTTTTAAAGAAAACCTTCTTGCCTCATAGTTATTTTTAACCACTGCAGTGATCCCTAATCCAGCAATCAAGCTTCTGCAGCTCTAAAGGCAAACTGACTGCAGCAACACTGAGAAATCTGATGCTTTATGAGAGCTGGTTTTTGCTTTCAGATGTACAACATGCAGGTTTGATAAGCAGCTCCCTTCACTATACTGTTCCTTGAATGTAAGTCTTTAATTGACCTGCACTGTCAGACAATACCCAGCAATATCAGTCAGAAAAACTACTGGGAAGATGAGGCTGCATAATAAAATTCACTGTAAGTAACCCACATACACAAAGGTCATGGGATGATTTTAAAAACCAAAAAGTTAACCTAACGAATACACATAAGAAAATGTATTTGTGGACTATCAGACGTGGGTCAACATACTTTCTCATACCTTTTTCCTGATCAATCAAAACAACAGACTAAGCATCTCAGTTGCTTTTATTTTTACTTGGGTACAGTATATCTAGTGTGAGGGTTTTTGTTTTATTTTATTGCTTGAAGTAGCAGTCCTTCTTCAATATTTATCATCACAGGCATTTATATCCATATGGATAAGTCCTTAATGCAGGTTCAAGTTGTGAAAATTAAATGGATTTCACATGAGTGTGCGATTCAAATCTCACTAAAGAAAACACACAGATCACAGTGAATATTGAATCAGATTCATGATGAATGACTTGATGCACACTAAAGACACTTAACTCCGTTTAGGACTTAAAAATACTATGCAGAGCGTTACATATATATGTATATATATGACTTTAAGACTGCCAATATATAGCATAATTGTTGTAGCCTTACCATGATCATTTTTAGCAACTTATGTTGCTAAATATGGCATGAAATCTAATTAGTCAAGCTATTCAAGCAAATATAATGAAACGATCTAACTTTAGAAAGAACTACCTTCTAATGATAAAAAAGAAAAATAATTAAAAACAGCAACACTGAAATATTTGTTTCTAAGCACAGAAAAATTAGAATCATTTGCCTTCTTTCACTGAAAGTTGTTTTCCCAGCTGTGTACTTAACTGTGTTTATGTCATGTTTATTTTAGTGGAAGAAATATAAATTGTTTAGGCATTAGTACAACAAAAAGTTTAGGCTTTCCCAGGGCTTCTGTTTTAAATGACAAAAAGTTACAACTACAGGACCTGTGGACATACCAGACATACTGAGGTTGGTGCCTCTGATGTAGGGGTTGTAAAGTCTAAACTGGATAAGGTTATAAAATGTCAGATACATATATGTGACAGAAATTTGTCTGTTGAATCAGAGCGCCCTTTAACAGATGAGATCTAACCAGATCTGAGAGATGATGTAAGCTACATTCAGTTTTAAAATAAAGGCATTCTTAATAGTGAGAGTAATGTATTAATGAAACAAAATAATTGTAAATTTGAAGGTTTTGCATTTTTTTATTTCAGAGTGATAAGAGTAAATAAAGTACTATTCAAACAAAACACAGGGATCATGACTTATTTTTTACTCTCTCTTTTTTTTTTTCAGATCACCTTGTCTAATTTCAGCTAGAAGTCTAGTTTAGCCTCATTTGTTAGGCTCTCTTTACAGTTAGAATCACCTTCAGAAGGAAATTCATCTTCCCTCTTCTGAAGGACCATTGTTACTTCCAAACAATACCACTGTGCAATCCTGGGCCGTAACATCAATAACCAAGGTTCTGCAATCTGTGACCTCTTGCATAAAAAGTCAAGTAGTTTACATCTGTCAAAGCCAAGTTATCATTTGCCTAGATGTTTGGCCATTTTTTTCTCACTCATGCAGTTAGACTGTGTTTCTTTCTCCTGTCCTAAGCATCAACTCCCTCCAGAAGTTCAGTAACATGCAAATGACTGCAAGGAGGAGCAGCAGCATGGGACCATTACCATTTCATAGGCTCAGTTAAATCAGTGGACCTCATGCTATGGGTGGTGTTTTGGGGATATGCACCATACAGTATAAACTATTCCATATCCTTAAAACACAAGCTTCCTGATCTTGTTCTTCCAGTTCAGAACAATACAACTAAACAAGGTAGCAAGATTTGCCACAGTATTATAAGCAGTCGCATGCATTTAATAACACTGCAATTGTCTTTTTTTTCTTTTAATTTACTTCTTTGAGGTTAGACCCAGTTGTAATATCTTGAGTACTAATAAGAGTGCCAAGAATCTTCACGTTATCCAGTCAAAGCTGACTAATGAACTCCTCAAGAAAAATAACCTATGATAAAAGCCAAAGTAAATAAAATGTCTGGCACTTTCCAACATACAGATTTCACAGATAACTTTATTTGGTCAATTCAGCTTTTTATTCATGAAGTCTTTAAGATCAAATATTGCTCCAGGAAGGCTTGCGACTAGCTGTAGAGAGACTGAAAGATGATGATGTTTGTAGCATCACTACCCACTGATCAGCATGAGCAAGAATATATATAAAAGAGAAAAGCAATGAGCTGCAGAATACAGCATGAGGCAGCTTTTCAGATACTTTTATGATCCTTAAAGGGACACTTTAACATGGTAGAAGTTTACTGAATGACAGAGATACAATACTTTCAAAGTAATAAGACATAAAAATTATTTCTTTGCAGTCATTTAAAACAGAAAAATGAAATTAAGTGGATAAAAAAACCCTGTATCAAAATAATTCAACCAGTAAGTTTTTCCTCAGGGATGCAGAAGAGATTAAATAATTGTCACTTAATCTATGTTAAGTGTGCATAGTGTTATACAGAAGTGGGAGAAAAGATGACACTTCCAGCTAGTTTTCTAATCAATGATTAACAGACATTAGGATATGCCACTATATAAGATATACTAAACATCTTCCATTGACAGTTTTTTTCTTTAGAAATTCCTGTTTCTAAATAGAAATTGTCTGGAGCTCTTCCACTTTGGGAAGTCAAGGCACATTAGTAGTTAGGTATAAATCCACACCTTACCACTGACCTCCTTAGCCAGGTATGTTCTGAAGTCTTGAAAATCTAGAAATATCCAATTCCATTCTATTTCAAGCCTAAGGACTATACAGGTTTGCTTTCTTCAAGTGCTGGGAAGGCAAAGTTTTAGGTGATAGAGCTACCTTTTATAAAAACACTTGTACATAGGAAGCTGATATGCAGTCATTCTTACGCTGTCAGTTGATACCCTTAGCAGATGGTCGTATGCTATTTTCCCTAAGCTGACAGCTGTCACAATAAACATTGTCTTCCTCAATGGGAACCAGACAGAAAAACCATACAAAGGTACTATGGTCTCTTAAAAAAAATAAACATTATGTATAAATTCAGTAAGGATAGATAGGTTCTTGCTACTTTATAAGAAAGGATATTTATTTATAGATAGATTTCTTAAGAATATTATTCAAGCTTGTTTGTTTGTTTATTTGTTCAATTATAGAGCAAACCATAAGTATTTATAGACAGCAGCACAGAAAACAACCAGCTTCTGGCAGACAAGATGTGACTGAACATACTGCATGAAGAGTGGTAATATTAATCTCCACTGTTTAATACAGCAACCCGAAGAGGCCATCTGCCTGTCATTTGCCAGCGTTTCATAAAACCTACTGAAGCATAGATGTGGATGGCTTGTTGGAACTGTGATAAGAGCCTGGAAAAAAAGACGTGTATTAATTATACTCATTCCTAATTGCTTATCCTTTAGGAAATAAACAATACTGTTTCTACTGAACACGAAATAAGAATGTTTAAAAATGCAGATGGGTGTGTGGGCACAATCAGTAGCTTACAGAATGCTTGAAGAAATTCAAGCCTGACATGTGAATCTCTTATCCAATTATTTGTTCTTCCTGCTCCTGGTTTATGGTAATAAATAAAAAAAAAGAAAAAAAAGTTACTCGATATGAATACTTCATTTTTGATAAAAGACAAAACAGGCAGAAAGATTTACAAAAAATGATGTTTTATTAAGCAAGGACAGCCTGACTCTTGCAGCTTGACTCATTTTTTGGGCATGAGGAGGTGGACCAGAGCTAAACACACAATACTGGTACACTGGGATCACTAATGAAGAAGGAAGTACTCACACTGAACGAAATCAAGCCAACAGGAGGGCCAGTGTTCATGAGTCACATTAGCTCTTTGCTCACCACAATTGTCTGCTGAATGAATTCAGGTCTGCATAAATACAAGGAGAAACTATATAAAGACACTTGCACTCCTAATCCCAAATGCATTATTTTTCTCTTGAACTCTGAGTCTTTGTCATTTCTATTATATTACACTTGCTCTGTTTTACAGGCAACTAGTTCCCTTTCAGGGAACAGCATCGGGTAATTAGCAGTACCGTCAAATTTATGTCTACCAGGGCCTTTAATTACCATAGAGGAGGCCTAGTTTCTTTAGCAGGCAAGCAGGCCTGGGACATACTGTTGTGATCCAAGTCTTCTAATACTTCATTATTAGGTTCATATTTCGAAAGAAAATGCTCCTGACCTTGGTATCTCAAGTCATTTCTCTTGCATTGATTTCTATTTCTTTTTTACAGCATCACAGTCCCTCTTGAGCTGAATGAATGTGGTCAAAACATTGCATAACCTGTCTTTTTACCTGTTTTCTGAAAGGATGAGTCTACATTAGGTAGCTTCTTCTAGAGCCAGACAGGTATTTAGCCAACTAGTTGTGATCAGACCACTAGAAGTCATACCAGAGACTAGGATGATTATAGCTTCCCCTTTCTCTCCTACTAGCAGTATTCTTTGCCTCATATTTCATACTTCTTTGCCTCAGTCTTCACTGGCAGTGTCTCTTCCCACACCTCTCGAGGGGATGGACTGCAAGATGGGGACTGGAGGAGCAAAGTCACTCCCACTGTAAGAGAACATCCAGGTTCATGACCACCTGAGGAACCTGAACCTGCACAAGTCCCTGGGACTTGATAAGATGCATCCCAGAATCCTGAGGGAATTGGCTGATGTAGTTTGGAAGCCAATCTCTGTGATATTTGAAAAGTCCTGGCAGTCAAGTGAAGTCCCTGGAGACTGGAAAACGGGAAACATTACATGCAGTTTTTAAAAAGGGTAGCAAGGAGGACCCTGGGAAATACTGACCCGTCAGCCTCACCTTTGTGCCTCAGAAGATCATGGAACAGGTCTTCCTAAAAGTTATGCTAAGGCACATGGAGGGCAGGGAGGTAATTCAAGACAGCCAGCATGGCTTCATCAAGGGCAAGTCCTGCCTGATCAACCTAGTGGCCTTCTGTGATGGAGTGACGACATCAGTGGACAAGGGCAGAGCTAAGGACGTCATCTATCTGGACTTCTGTAAGGCCTTTGACACGGTCCCCCACAACATCCTTCTCTCTAACTTGGAGAGATACGGATTTGATGGGTGGACTGTTGGGTGGATGAGGAATTGGTTGGATGGTGACATCCAGAGGGTAGTGGTCAACGACTCAATTCCAGATAGAGATCGGTGATGAGTGGTGTCCCTCAGGGGTTCGTACTGGGACCAGTACTGTTTAATATCTTTTTCAATAACATAGACAGTGGGATCTAGTGCACCCTCAGCAAGTTTGCAGATGACACCAAGGTGAGCGGTGTGGTTGACATGCCTGAGGGATGGGATGCCATCCAGAGGGACCTGGACAAGCTTGAGGAATGGGCCCATGTCAACCTCATGAGGTCGGGGCAACCCCCATTATTGATATGGGCTGGGGGATGAAGGGATTGAGAGCAGCCCTGCCAAGAAGGATCTGGGGGTGCTGGTGGGTGAAAAGCTGGACATGAGCCAGCAATGTGCACTCGTAGCCCAGGTGGCTAGGCATATCCTGGGCTGCACTCAAAGCAGCACGGCCAGCAGTTCAAGGGAGGTGATTCTGCCCCTCTACTCCGCTCTGGTGAGACCCCACCTGGAGTCCTGCGTCCAGCTCTGGAGGCCACAGCACAAGAAAGACATGGAAATGTTGGAGAGGGTCCAGAGGAGGCCACAAAAATGATCTGAGGGATGGAACACCTCTTCTATGCAGAAAGGCTGAGAGAGCTGGGGTTGTTCAGCCTGGAGAAGAGAAGGTTCCGGGGAGACCTTATTGCAGCCTTCCAGTACCTAAAGGAGCGGGCTTATACAAAAGCTGGGGACAGACTTTTTAGAAGGTCCTGTTGTGATAGGACAAGGGGTAATTGCTTTAAACTAAAAGAGGGCAGATTTCAAGTAGATTTAAGGAACAAATGTTTTACAACGAGGGTGGTGAAGCACTGGAAGAGGTTGCCCAGAGAGGTGGTAGATGCCCCATCCCTGGAAACATTCCAGGTCAGGTTGGACGGGGCTCTGAGCAACCTGATCTGGTTAAAGATGTTCCTTCTCATTGTAGGGGTGTTGGACTAGGTGACCTTTGAATTTCCCTTTCAACCCAAAGATTCTATGATCCTATTTTTCAGCACCATTTGTGCCTGACAACCCCATTCACAGAACGTCTGTCTCAATCCCCAAGTCAGGCATTTTTTCTTAATTAAGCGATGACTGTTCACAATATGTTTTCTACAAGTCTGTTCTCGTCTCTGAATAGCAGAAGGGGTTTTGATTGGCTTCTGATACAGAGAAGCATGATTTACTGTATTCTGTTACATTTGCAAACAGGGCCCATTGTTGTAAATGGTCTTGCAGAATATTATCTGTGTGGAAGATTCTATCTCACAGCAGTGGTCAAAGGCTCAGACACCGCATGGCAATGACAGTTCTGCAGCACTTTTAGATGGAGGTAAACTATTTTAAAGGTGATTAGGAGTTATACATGATTACACTAGGGCACTTAAACTGTTAAAGATGATCACTGATCTGTAAATGAGTACGTGCATGTTCTTAGTTGATCTAATGGCAAGGTAAAGCACATTATTTTAACATATACTGATTCTACTATGTTAGGTACTTTAAAAATGTATGAAGTGCCCAAAACTTGATTCAGTCTTTCCCAAGTACAAATATCCCCCAAAAAAGCAATAACCCACTTCTAAATTACTACCTACAGCATGTTGCCTAGTTCCTTTCAGTTTAATTTAAAGGCTTCCAACCTCTAAGTTCATCACAAACAGTAGACATTATACAACTTTTGAATGATTCCCAGAAACAGATTAAAAGAGATGTTCCAATTGATTGAGCCAGACCACTGACGTACAGCATACAGTGGTTTTCATACTGCAAGCCTTCAGGATTGGACTACATCTTTGTCACAGTGCTGGAGAACAAGAATGCAAAAACTCCTATAATCATACAGAATTTGATGGCTACTGCTCTCCTGTTAGTGGAGGTCTCCCCCTCTGACAACTTTAAAGCTTCCTGATGAGAAATCCTCTGTAAGATGAAATTATAACCTGTTGTTCCACCTGATTCACCTCCCATGGCATTTTCCTAGGCAAACAGAAGTGTAAGGTATTCTAGAGACTTGCAGGACATAGGATGATAAACTGCCCAAAATTTCAAGGGGAAAAAAATGTTCTGTTTATCAAAAATAACTTTCACAGCACCTATATGAGATGAGACACTCTGCATGCAATGCAGGTAGTCTAAAGCGTTGTGAGATGAACAATGTTGAAATGTTCATTATTTTTACTTCCAGCTCATTGAAGTCTTCCATTGCTATTAACAGAATTGAGCAAAATATTTGTAAGTTATTGCTATTACCAGTAGACAATACAGCCTAGGTATTTACTACATGCATAGCAGTGTATGTAATACCTGACAGACATTGCCTAACAACTTTCCAAATCCTAAAGCAAATAAATGAGAGTCTACAATAGCACGTATTCATAGTCTACATCAATGGAGATGGTGTATTACTGTACAATTAAGACAAGATTTTGGTTCTAAAGATTCAAATTCACCATTCCTGCTTTTAACTGTGGTTCTGTGACGTAGTAAAATAGAAAGGTATCAGGTGACAAGCCTTGGCTAATTTTCCCAGGAATGATTATAAAACTAAGAAAGCTGTTTTTCTTATGGGAGAGGATTTGTGTTTTAGCTAAGTATCTCACTCAATTTGAACAGCTCTTGTGAAACTTTTAATTTACCTGTCTTTCCACCCTTAACAGCATTTTCTATTGCAACAGTGATAGAATTCTGTCAGTATTCTCCTCCTGTTTTCCTAAAGCTTAAGGTATTGCATTCTTCTGAGAGGCCCATTGGCTTCCTTCAACTGCTACATGAAGACTGCTTTACCTATGATCAATAGTATGTTAGAATATTTTGCTGCTAAGATATTTAGCAGATTTTCCATCCCATTTTAGTATTACAAAGACAGGGGGAAGCAAGCTTTTAGCTTGCAGATGGATAAGAGCTCAGTTTTCACCTCCTACTTTTCCCTAGTAGGGCTCTGGCTGGAGCAGCTTTCATTTTCTGCTCAGCTTTGTATTTCCCCTCAAAATCGGCTTTACAACTCTACCTTTAAAAACTATAGAGCAATAGTTACCAGTTTTCTCATAACGCATCTCACTTCCCAAGCCTTCTTTTCTTTCTCATTCCCTCTATTTTTCCTCATTCCCAGGCTCACAGCTTGGAATCCAGCCCAAACCATTTCACTCCAGGTCAGAGTTATCCTTCCACAGTGTGTACAAAAGGCAGAGAGACCGAGGCAGCAGAACTCCTGCAGCATTCACTGTGTGCTGCAGAGTTTTGCTCAGCTTGTCATACAGCACGTACGTACAGAAAAGCCTAAGTGGTGGAGGGGCTACTTTCAGCTTCTTTTTGAAGGAATCCCTGTAGATAGCTCTGCAGAATCTTCCTTCTCCAGACCTCCACACCTCTGCCACATGTTGGGTGTTTCCAGGAGACAAAAACAGAAGCTTTGAGAAACTCGGAGGAAAAGACATAAATATTTCAAAATCCAGTGTACTACAGAGCTCAGTTCCCAGCAGTGCTCCATTGGCAGGAATGTTACAGATGTTCAAGCATTTTGGTATGGAATGATAATTTAATCTAATGTTACATTTGTTTACAATTGTAAACATTTCTTCAGAAAGAGGTAACAATCTTTTTAATACTTTCATTCTCTTCATATAGAGCTACTGCAATTCATGCTGCAGTCAGCATATGGCTTTAGTCAACCGAAAACTGCTTACTTTTTGGTATGTAATCTATTAGCGCCCAGTTGCAAATAGCACTTTAATCACAAGTCCAGTGGAACTGTGAATGCAGTACGGATATTTATCCATGACAAACATGTTGAACCATACAGCCTTCCTACTTTATGTTTAGTCAAGTTCCTCTGATGCAGCAACAAACTTCTCCCCAGTGGTTCATGAACTGCATACTGAATAATAAATAACACAAAAGAATGCCAAGGTCTCTACTTTGGAAATTATTTACAGAGATGCTGCAGATGCAGAGGTGGCAAGAAGTCAAGCTGTCTACATATGCAGTCAGATTTTCTTGTACTGCCGTTGAAGTACTCCTTTGTGCAATCTCACTTTTGAGTTCCTTGACAATAATGTCCTTGCCTGTATTTTTAACATACCACCAAACAGGTGCTCACTCAAAAAGAAGTCTGCCATGAAGTATTTCTCCTGATTCAGCCAAGTCCAGCCTTAGTCAACACAACCCGTCTGTCTTTGAGCTTTAGAGCTGTAGATATTTTGATCTGAATTCACTTTCCCAAATATCCACAGGTGCAAAGAGACACCTGTCCACAACACCCTGCAGACTGGTTCCTGTCTTCTAGCATATTTTAGCTTTACTATTTCCAGTCTACTGCCAGCCTACTTCTGTGTTATGGTTGGCTGCCTAAGCTAGAAGGGAAAGAACGACTCACAACAAGTAACATTTTCCATCACACAAGCACAGGTTTCCCTGTCATTCTCCATCAGCAGGTGTTGATGAGGCACTTGTCCACGCTCTAGAGCATGCATCCCTCACTGCAGGCTCCACTTCAAGGCCCAGAGAATGAAGTTTTGTGGTATTCAAGCCAATCCCACCCCTCCAGCTCATTTTCCCAGCTTGCCTGACTCCCCAGCTCACTGAAACAGCCGCCTTTGGAAGCAGCAGACTTTTTTTCTCCTGGGTTAGTTTGCTGATGGGTTGGGAAGCTAACCCAGCTTTCAGAGGGCTGGACAAGCACCAGACCCAGCTGGAGGGAAGCAGCAGGGACATACAGACAGGTGGGTGAGGACGGAGGGACACGACTGTCTCTGTCAAAGCAGCCAACGGGTAAGTTGATGATAAGATGCCATACATTAAGTGGCTTCTCATTCTCCTCTTGCAACTTTCACCTCTTTTGGAAGTAAGGGAGAGGTTATAATAAAGGCTTCTTCCCCAGAATATTTTATCTTCATATAAAAACAATATAGGAACAAAGTTGGTTTGTTGTTGTTTTTTTTTTTTTTCCGGAATAGATTGTTCATTTTGCTATCTGCATGTATGACAATATTTTGTGCATACCTAAGATACAAATGACCCTCTGCTGGCCTTTTGGAAAAAATCTCTTTTATATGTCTTCTGTATACTGGAATTTAAGCAGAAACGGGCATTTCTAGTCAAATGAATATATGTAGTATTTTACCAACAACTGAACTCAATCCATAATTAAATCTACAAAATCCATACCCCCATATTTAGATTAATATTTGAAATGAATAATGGTTCCTCACACAGCACATACCAAGAGACAAACTTTCAAGAGCCCCCATGGATCTTGTAGAATGCATCAGTCTTGCATTACTCAGAAAGAAAACTACACTGCTTGACCCAAGTTTCTTGACTATTATTTTGTTAGACTTCCAACAGATAAAAATTGTTAGTGTTACTAATAAACTGTAATATTGCTCTACTTTTATTTAAATATGTTTTAGATTCATTATAGTTTCTATTTCATAAATATGTTTAAAATAATTTAAAATTATGATGAGCTTTATTAAGATGCAATAAATCCTAGAATTCATTAATTAATAAATAGCTGTGTTTATAGCATCAAAGAGTGATTCCCCATTTCCTGGATGGAGGGTGCTTTTTGAACTTGGTACAGAATCAGTGGCAAAATACCTTTAATATTTTATGTCAACTCTAGCTTCATAAAAATGATACAGTTCCGTGTAACTGATGAAGGAGCTGAATCCTTTTGTCCATTATGAGAGAACCTAATGTTTCCAATTTTTCCAACTAGCATCAGTTTCCTTTTCTCTGCTTAACAGCTCACATTTGGCTTAATTACTGGTTCTTGTTCATCACAGTTTTTTGTCATTATTCCAAGGGGATTTCTATAGCACAGGCAAATGTCCAAAAAGATCCCATATGGAGAATTCTCAAGCAGTTCCAGTGTAAACAGATTAAAAAAAATAAATGAAATTTGCATTTCATTCCACAGCAAATGTTCAAAAAACATGCAAGAAATATGAAATGACATTAGAAGAATTATTCTTTTGAAAGCAATAGTTACGAAACAGTGTTGGCATAGATGAATGAATTGAATTAACTGCTTATACTTTGTTTTGAAGCACGTTCATAGATTTCTGCTCAGCTTTTATCATAAAATATAGAACTAATTGAAACTTAGTAATCATCGTTAGTCTATCTTTGTGTTATTACTATGTGTATTGGAAAGATTATTAATTGCATGTGTTACTTGCAAGATATTTGCTAGCTATTCTCTATCAATGCTCTCATATTTTACTTACTACCAGACAAACTTTAGGTGATGGCTGGATTCAATCTACTGAGAACACTGCTGAGATGTGGAAAGGCCTCCAAAAAAATTTGACCGAAGGAACTATCAAAGTTTGAAGTTATGCAGCAGTTTGCAAAGAGGTTGATCAAGAAAGTGCTTACCACTATTCCAAATATAAAGTATTAAACTAAATGCCTAAAAACAGACTATGAAAACATTGCTATGCCCCTAGTTACTACCCATCAGTCATACCAACCATGAAATATTTTACTCATTGAAGTAGTACAAGTTTGCAGGAATTTTAAAGAAAGTTGAAAATGATAAAATATATTGCCTAGTTGTCTAGAACAGGAAGCGACTAAAAAGTTAAATCAGTCTGTTGGGACATTGTCTTTTTGCCCATGAATCAGGTTATTTGGCTGAAAAAACGGAAGTCAAGAAAGTGATAAATCTTGTATTCTTCTTCCAGCTCAGAAATCAAAATGAGAGGATCTATTAATTCTACATCTTCGAAAGACTTGGACATCTCTTGATTCAGTTAAATAATTAAACACAGCCTGTATTTCTTCCATATGACAGAGCAATTTAAGCACCTGATATTTTTATTGCTTTTATTAAAGAAGTGAAAAAGAGTTTCTAATTCAATAGAAAGAAAATCTGGTTTGTATGTAAGTGGATCCTAATTTCCAATCAAATACAGCTTGCCACAACTTTCAAGATATATATTAGTTACTTAGTAATCAAGAAATATATTATTTACATTTTCCTATGTTGAAAACACTTTAAAAGCATTTATAAATACATGTAACTGTAAAAGTTGTTCAACTTAAAGAGATTTTGTCTTTTGTATGTCAACGTGAATCTTGCAAGTTAAATTTAACTGCAAGTTAAGGTTCAGACAAGTTGTATTGGGAATGCTATTATATAGAACCATAACTGAAATGTAAACATACAAAAAATGTTAAAAAAACACTTAGCTTTTCATTTAAATTGTGATTTATGATCAATGAATTAAATTGCTTAGATTAAATTTGATTATCAGGCATAGGGCAGACAAAGGCTGAAGTGTGTATTGTGATAACTGAGAAATTATCACTAGATGAGATCTGAAACAAGCAGACTTTTCTGTGAGAATCCAAATATTGAACTGCTGTTGTGTAAATATTAGACACGAACCTCACATTGAATAAATATACCCTTTTCGTCACCTTTGAATAAAAATAGTGACTTTCCAAACAAGTAATTAAATAAATTAAATAATTAAGAAACTGTGCTTTTATTTCCGGTTGCAATGTTATGATAATATTGTAAAAAGACAAATTAATTAGTCTTTTGGTCATGGATTAGTTAAAATGTGCCCTACAATCTTCTGGACTGCAATGTCAGTAGGTTATCAAATGCTCTCCAGTTTGTTGGAGATTAAACCAGTGACATCAACCATAGCCTTTTTCTAATTACACAAATAATGTAAGTAGGAAAGCCCTGGATTACACTTTTTCCTAAAAGTAAGCAATCTGCTGTTCTAATTCTGGCTCACATTAAGCTTGAATCAAATTATATGCATGTTAGACATATCCAGGATAAATACACAATTTCAGAATTAAAATAATTTCTCACAATTGCACATTCCACCCTTTTTCAGAAGGACTCCATCTCAGGAATGTTTATTACTCCTAAGCGAAGCTAGATCAATTTTTATTTAGTCATAAAACAGAAATAGCTTTTTTATTTATTACGTGCAGAAGGGCTTTTTGTTCCTGTTCAAACATATTCAACCTTGAAGCTAAATTCCTAACTAGAGATGGCCTACTGCATCATGTGTTGTCATGATGCAGCAGAAAAGCATAATAATGGATTTTGACATGGGTTTTCATCAGGGTCATGCTGAATTAGCATCTTGGAAGGCCTTCATCTTCCGTGCCTATCTGTAAAATGCATATGTCAAAGACATAACCAGAGCCAATGACTCAAAAAGAAACCATACCAAATCAAGGTGAAAAAAAGCAGTGGTTACTATGGATAGGATTAGTCAATACTGAAACAAACTATCATGAGAAGTGGTGGATGCTCCATTTCTTGCTATTGATAAATCATGTCTGAATGCACGGCTGGAAAACATATCTTACAAGTAACTCTTATTGCAGGGGTACTCGAGTCAAACTCTCTGGCTGTTTGCATAGACAACACAAGAAGGCATCGCAGCCCCTTCTTTCCTTGAAGCTTATGTAGCAAAGAAAGTGAAGTGTTGTGTGTCACAGGAATGATCCTATTGCTGGTTCTGCCCCTTTTAAGTGAAATGGTTTTTATTTATGTCACCATATTTGGTGAGACGTTATGTGCATGTCTGTGTTCTTAGAAATTTAGTACTGATTGATGGTAACTTTGATGACGGTAAGTATTAGTTTTAAATTTGGGAAATTAACATTTGATTGGTAGATATTTAAAAGGAAATTAAGTCTTTCCAAAAAACAAATGTTTACCTTGCATTAGAGGAGGTCTGCTGTATTTATTCCTGTGCAAAGTTCGTTTAAGACATTTAGTGAAATACTCATTTTAATCCAGAACAGAGACACCAAAGCAAAAGCTACTCAGAAAGGATATGGTACTAGTTTTTGTTTTGTATTCAGGCTTCATTTTCTGGAATCTTCATCTTTTAATACATGTAAAATTAATTAGATCACTTTATTAACCTTCAAGGAAAGAACTGTCATTGTAACATAGCATACACAGTTCAAAAAGCCCTTTACACCTCAAAGTACAAGCAACTACTACACAAATCTGGGGGGAAATGGTGATGAAAAAGACAATACATGTGTATACTTCTGGTTTTCCCATTTGCCTGAAGTCACTTAGAAGGTCTGTCATTGTCTGTCTTATTCCTCATATTTTTCATCTATGAGATGACCATAATCATAGGACCCATATTCATAAAGCTCTTGCAAATCTGCGCATAGATATTTATACATATGAGCTGAGCAATAACACTATTATACTGCTCTTCAACTAACTCCTGAAAGGAACAAATGCTGAGTTATGCAAATTAAACAGCATTTAAGAAAAATTAAATGATCAAGTCTTTTCTCATCCTTTCATCCAAAAATGCTGGAAGAGTTCCAAAACTACAATGAATAGCCCCAAGGTGTCTGGCACAAAACACAGAACTTGCAAAGCACTCTGTCCTCTTTGACTGCCCATGAGGAAGACAGACAGGTATGTCACAAAAACAATTCCTTTGCTGTACTTTCTTTGACTTGACTGTGAAGAGTTGAGGACATTTCCCCAGTCAAGGGTTTTCAAGTTTGTTCACTTCAGCTTTCTCAGTCCTGTTTTCCTTTCCCCAGGGGCAGTTGGCACTAAAAGTGTCATTACCTGAAAGTGGATATTTTGCTTGAGGAGAAGGTAGATCCTCCTGCCTGAGTTGCAGCTTGCCTGACCCCAAAGGGACTTTCCTGGCTTCACACAACTCTTCTGAAGGTTGGCTGGAGAACTCTCAAAGCCAGAAGAAAAGGACTTCAAATATGAAACAAGAAAGTCTAACACCACAACAACCATTTCACCACCAGAAATGATCCATCAATCATACATACATCTTTTTTTTGTGACCATGGAGGAAAAGGCTTTTTTAGGTTATAAGTGCTTATAAAGCGTATAAACGTCATTGTGAATTGTTTCAGGGCTACAATTTACTACCACACATTGTACTAAGCAGTTTGGAATGAGTGTACTGATCCCAGGCCAAACACAAACTCCTTAAAAGCAGAACTGTAGATCCACACAAAGTCCAGCCGGAGCCTCAGATCAGAGTTCAAAGTTCAGAAGGAGGCTGCTAGGATCTTAGAGATCTTTTCCAACCGTAATGGTTCTATGATTGTACGAATCGTATTTAACCATAGTGGGTAGCTTACTATAAAGCATCACCATGGCTTAAATGTGGTATCTCACTTTTAAATTACAAAGTGTCACGTTTTTTCAAGAGGAATTCATGAGTTTCTTATTGATCTTTATTTCTTACTGATCTTGCAATGCTGAGTTTCCCCCTGTCATAGTAACTCCAGCTTCATTCC
This sequence comes from Phaethon lepturus, assembly GCF_000687285.1. Lineage (NCBI taxonomy): Eukaryota > Metazoa > Chordata > Aves > Phaethontiformes > Phaethontidae > Phaethon > Phaethon lepturus. The sequence continues at coordinate 40,207 of NW_010533710.1, forward strand.
TTGTGAGGAGCCCCCTTCTCCCGCCCCAGTTCCACCCACCTCGCCCCACAACCCCTCACTGTCCATGTCCCCCGGGGCCAGCGCTGGGGCTGGTTCCCAGCTCTGCTGCGCTGAATTGCTGAGCAGCATTCGTCTGGTGACCGGCCAGCAGCAGGACAAACAGAGAAGGCAACTTGCAGGTTTTCTCCCAGGGAGGGTTTCGCTCACCCAGCCGCAATATGCACTAAATTTTGGTAACTTCATAACAAAAAGTCTTTTCATCTGAGAAATGTGATTAAGATTGGGCAGTAGAGTAAAACTTTGTTTTCATGAAACGGAAATACACAGACACACAGCCAGTGTGATTGCACAGCCCTTGTTGCCTTAGAAAACCTGCTTAAAGACCCTGTGTTAATGAAACCCACACAAGGAAATCTGTATTCATCACCTGATGCTTTCAAAGAGAAACTTAGCACAGGGGTTTTTTTCCTGATTTATTTTTGTTCATTTAGGCTCTATGTAGATGTATGGGAAAACAAAACAAAAAGAGGTAAAAAAAAAAAGGCGGGTGCTATTTTGTACAATATCTGACAAATGACTCTGTGCTGCTGATCCCTCATACCAGACGGTATACTGCCATAACCAAAACTGGTACTGACATAAATATTGTTCATACTTGCAAATTTTAATTATTTTTGGATACAAGCATTTTAGTTTTGGGGTTTTTTTTTATCTAGGAAGCTTTGTCATACAACCTTGAAACAAGCACATACTGCTGATCAAAATATTGCTCTAGGTTTTCAAATATTCTAAGTTAGTTTGTACAGCTGGGATAGGGTCAAAACTAGCTTTTCTTTCTTTTTTTTTTTTTTCTTTTTGCAATGTGGAGTGATTTTTACTTTTATCAAATCTTTGATAACTTGTGGTGTTTTGTGATATTCTTGGGTGGATGTGAGTATAAATTGTGTAGCTGATTTCCATGAGAACTTTGAGTTCTACCAAGTTAACTCCTCAGGCTGAGTGGACTGGCTATTAGAAGCAGGAGGTGGCTCTTTTACCCGGTGGTGACATGCAGAGCTGGGTTTAGCTGAACAAAATCTTAGTTTCCAGTAAGGTTTCCTTCCCATTATATTAGAAATACATATACTGGAGGAAAGGAGGGAAGACAGAGGGAAAAGTACCTTTGTGTCAAAAATGAGGAGAATACAGAAGAGAGCTATGTAACTCCAGACAGATGCTGTAGGCTATCTGTACACTTCATTTATACAAGTGACTGTCTCACAGAAAATCGCTGTCAGAAAGCTCACAAAAAGCTGCCATCCACTGCCAAGATCTACACTGAAATTAACACTTTTACCCAATGTTACTAAGCAGCATTGAGTGATCCAGAGGTTTTCCACTCAGGAGAAAACTTGTCAATGATATCTGCCTGGAAAAGGATATCTAGGTTGTCTCAACTTGGGAAAGCTGAAGTGTGACACGGGAATGGGTTGCTCAGAGAGGCTGGAACTAGGCAAGACCTTGAGAAACCCAATCTGACTTCCAAGTTGTCTCTGTTTTGAGCAGGGAAGTTGGACCAGATGACCCCCGAGGTTTCTTCCTACATGAAGTATTCCATGATTACCTGATTTTTTGATAAATTTTGTGTTTCAGCAGAGTTTCTGATTTCACATTCATTGAGACACAATGTCAACCAGAAATAAGGTTACCTACGTTTAGCTCATAACCTTTCTCTGTGCATGCTTACAATAGCCATCAGGTACACCATTGCCTACTATTTTCATTATCATTTTCCTCTCACACTCACCTCTAAGCACTCCACTTCTCTACTGTCATAGAAGGATACCACTTCTCCCAGCTGTTTGGGCCCCAGATGTGGTCATTAAAGAAACAGAATAGATGGACTCCCAGTTCAGATGTCAGGTTCAAGACCCAGCACAATCCCCAGCAGCAGTTTTTTTCCCCTTGCACTGTCCTGGACTAGGGCATTCCCAGTGCAGGCAGAATCTTTCGGGTATTTGATTGGCAAACAGCAAGCAGTCTGTTTATCATTGTGCAGAATGTAATTATTCAAAAGCTTATAAATTGGCTACTTCCTCACAAATTCCTGCAAAAGAAGGAAGTGCTAGAGCATTTCCAAGAATAACTCATCAGGAATGTTAACACAGGCAATACTGGTTGTTGACTTTTTTCTTTTTTTCTAGATTTATTTCAGAATGTTCCAGAAATGCCTGACACTTCTTAATCGAACATCAGCTGAGGCAAATAGACAGTGTGGAATATTTTTGTTCCAACTGTGACATTTTTCACAAAGTTATAGGAAACCAAAACCAGGGACTTACAATGCAAAGTAGTCAGTGACCTCAACGAAATAGTGTTACCAGCCCTTCCAAAATTAGTCCCTTGGTCAACTGCTTAAGAATTGATATGACAAACTAACAATCTGGAGCATAAGTTTACATGAGAACATATTTGTTCTTTAACATCAAGTACCCACCAGCCATGTACTGTCAGTCCAAACCAAACTGTAAATCAAGTCTGGCTAAAATCAGATTTTGATATGTCTTCATCTAAATAAAAGCTCTGAATGGGAATGCACATATCGCACAAGCACAGTCTCAGCTCAGGTGATGTTAGCCATTACAGGAGCTTTCCCAAACATACCATACATTTTTTTTGTCTAAAATACAAAATAATATTTCCTGCAAAAACAACTGAACTATTCCTCCACAGTTATGACAGGGTTCAGAAGAATGTGAGAGAAGTAGATGACTGCTGGAAACTCACCACCAGAGAGGCCAGGTTTGAAAATAGGGTGAATTCTGACTGTATCCTCCCAGTTTCCCACCCAAAAGGTCTATAGAAATGCAAAGATAAAATCATACTGCAGCAACTGATGGCACTAACCAAACTATGGAATAAAGAGCATTGATGACCCCATCAGTAAAACTATTCATGCATACTACCTGAGGACATGCTTTGACGTTTGGCTGGGTGCAAGCCACGGGTCACATCACAAAACTCATGAGCAACAAAATGATAAAAGAAAATGTGCTGGTAATGACTGTTCAAGATGAGAAAGGTAGCAATGGCCAAAGATGAAAAGGACAAAGCTGTCCCAATGTAAAAAAACAACTGACTCAAAATTGAATTCTACGAGTTAGGAGAATTCCCCTCTGCATTTCAATTACCAAAAAAAGGAATTACGATTAAAAACAGAGTCAGACTCTTACTTGGATCTTAATCTTACCTTTGTCACTACTCACACCAGCCTTCGTGACATCCTACTGCATACAAACATGAATACAGAAATCAGCACCAGCAAATCCAGAGAGGGAGGTATTAACGAATGTATGTGAGGCCAAGAACAATCAGAAAAGATGCCCGAATTTTTATCTCTGCATCTTCTCCCAATGTGTATGATCATAATTATTGTAGCAATGCCAGAAAAACAAGGAGCTATATTTAAACCCCAAGGAATGTATTTGGAGTTCAAAATGCTAATCATATTTACGTAGAAGGGGAAGGAAACCTCATAATCACATACGTATGAATTTTATTGGCTTATTTGCGTCCATTAAAAGCAGATGCTCCCTGTAGCCAAAAGAACAGGGGCTTACAGCAAGGGAAAAACAGATTTGGCTGGTTAAAGCACAGTAGTTATTTTACCTCACCATGTGTTGTTTTTCAAGCTTCTAGCAGTCAGATGTCTGCCGGAAAAACATGGTCATCTGTGAGGGCACAAGGAGTTGATCAAATAATAAAGGTTTTGTCTGATAAAAACTGATCTAGTTCTGGGGACAAAAGAGCAAAACTCCTTCCACAGGTTAAAATGGCATTTTATTTCCAATGCTTGGAATGTAGGCTTCCTATTTAAAGTATTTGACTTCATAATACAAATAAGACGTTGCACTGATTTTTTTTCTATTTCCTTGAACACAGTAGTTCATACAATAATAAACTTACAGAAGATCAGCTGAAGGCAGATCTGACATTCTTCTGACATCAAAATTTGTTGCTTTATAAATCTCTTACCTCGGGTTACTTACTGACATGAATGATAGAGATGTGTGTGTCCTGGGCAAAAAAAAAAATGGTAACTTAGGTACCATCATGATCTCAGGCAGCCTCAGATTTTGCATTTTAAATTTGCGGTAGAACTGAAAAGCCTTATAGCCAAAAATATAGTCCAAGAAAGGAAAAAATAAGATCAGTTCAGGGAACAGTGGTAATGATGAGAAGAGTTTACCTGAATGAATAATGGATGGAAGGAGGTCCATTCTGCCCTGCATTTTTAAAGATTTTTGAATCAAGAGGTCAGAAGACTCTAAAGTGTCATTTACCAGAATTATCCCATACCTTTTTAACTTCAATAATACCTACCAATGTAACTCAGTTTAGCCTCTTATCAATTAGACCAGCTGTAAATGAGGCTATATTGGCTCCTAAGTGAAAGTACCTGCTGAAATCAATTATACCATACGTACATAACCATTAACACAGCTGACTACAGTCCGCCACGCTTAAAGGCACAAACGGCAGACACAATGCACAAGGTCTCCCACTTTTCCTTCTTCAGGGCCTGGGCACTGTAACCCTGTGCTCAGATGTTCTGTTTCTAACATGGTGCCTCAAGTAAATGAGGCTTGTGCAGACAGGCTGTCTGTCTCTGTAGCTGTCTGTCTCCCCGGGGACTTCGAGTTTCAGCCAAACTTACGGAGGAGTGGAAGTCTCGGACATAGTGGTAGACCCACAAGCTTCACAAAAATAATCGCCTGGGTAAGGAGAAATAACAAGCAAATGCACTGACTGTGGGAAGAAGAACCGAGCAACTGAACGTGAGCTTTTTAGCTTTACCAGAGATTCCACCTGGACAGGACACCTAGCAGATGCTCCAGTCATATTAAAATCTTCAATTGGAACTTGTAATCAAGGCCAAAGCACAAAGATAAAAAAAAAAAAAGTTTTCTTGTTTAAGGATTTGAAAGAACTAATTGCTTTTTCAGGACATTGAAATGAGAATAGAGACGCACTGCAAGGCAGAGAGGGTCAGTCTCTACCATATGCTCTTCCATGCTCCCAAACATTGCTGCTTTACTTAATGTTACTGCAGGTGCTGACTGCAGCAATGGCTTGTGGAAGCTTCCAATTGCAGCAGATTTTTTTGCACAAGATCAAAAGATGCTTCTCTGTTTTATTTGCTGGGTAATCATTTTTCAAAATGCTCTTTTCCTCCACTTTAAAATTGAACTCAAGTTGTAGACTTGCCAAGTTTTTTCCAGCTACATCTGAAGTTCAAAGGACAAGCTGTTTTGAAATATTTTAAGATTATTCTGAATATGTTCATTTTTCTAACTCCTCCATTTTTCAAAACCCAAGCACTCAGATGCCATCAGCCATCCAGATACCACAGGTGTATTGGAAATGAATCTTTACTAGCAGATACCATAACCTCAACCGAGTACATTGATAAGTGTTGTGGTTTAACCCAGCAGGTAGCCAAAACAACCACACAGCCGTTCACGCTGAGCCGTTCCCCCCCGTGGGGTGGGGGAGAGAATCAGAAAAGGAGTAAAACTCATGTGTTAAGGTAAAGACAGTTTAATAGGATATGGAAAATAAAAATGATAATGATAAAAGAATACACAAAACAAGTGATACACAACACAATTTCTCATCACTCGTTGACTGATGCCCAGTTAGTTTCTGAGCCGTGGCCCTTCCTTGGCCAACTCGCCCAGTTTATATGCTGAGCATGAGGTTGTATGGTATGGAATATGTCCTTGGCCAGCCTGGGTCAGCTGTCCTGGCTGTGCCCCCTCCCAGCTCCCCGCGCACCCCCTGCCCCTCGCTGGCAGGGCAGAGCACGGGAAGCTGAAAAGTCCTTGACTGCTTAGCAACGACTAAAAACATCATCATTTTATCAACATTTTTTTAATCCCAATTCCAAAACATAGTCTCATACTAGCTGCTATGAAGAAAATTAACTCTATCCCAGCTGAAACCAGGACAATAAGGATATATAACACATTCTCGAAATTTACTCTTAGTAAAATTGTATTCATTTATATACAGGCATTAACTGCCATATTGAAACAGGGATACTATCAAGTCCACAATTTGGTCTCATAACTTTTGCCAGACCATATGCCTAAAAACATAGGTTAAAAAAACAGTTATTTCAATGAGTCTTGCCCTTCCTACCAACAGGGTTTCAAGGGGACTCTCTGGCATCCCTTGCCATGAAACTTAGCCCAGAACAGATGCTGATACTGACTTTTACCTCAGTACAAGCCACAAGCCAGAACAAGAGAGCAGGACAGGGAATTGGAAAACTCCAATTTCTGCAAACACACATAAACTTCAGAGTTGAACAACACTGCGACCATTTCAGTCCCAAAATCTAAGGCTCAGGAAGAAGAAGAGAAAGGTTCTCTGCAAGATCTGAAACGGGTCAGAGGCGTGCTCCGTGTGAGAGGCCACCCCGGCGCTCCCGCAGATGGGAAGGCAGTACATGGTCATTATGGAGACACGTCGCCGCGTTGGACCGTGCTGCTTTATGGCTGTAACAGAAAGAATGAGCAGCGTACTGAACATGATTCGGCATGAAAACAAAATTCTACCATTATGGTAGCCCTTGCTGATTTCGAGATGCATGGTTATAAATAATGGGCAATGTGTCCTTTCATTTCCAGCTCATATATTGCCAAAAGAAGTAAGCAGGGAAGCTGCATTCATGTCCAGGATCACAGTGCCTGTTCCTGACAGATTTTTTTCCTTATATCCTTTTTTTTTCCTCCCCAAAAGTGACTAACGATAATGGATGGTTGTGCTCATGCCTGTTATTAGTTGAAGCAAGTCAGAACAGCTTCAGCCTGGATTAATAGAGATCATAAAAGCCTTTGCAAAGTAAGTGTCGTTCACCAAAGTAATACACAATTTTCTTTCTTTCCTACATAGTTTTCCTATGTTATTTGGCAACTGCTTGCTAAATGCTAGTAGTAGAATAACTGCTTTAAATAGGACACCAGCTGGGGGGAAGGCAGCATAGTAATTATTAGGAACTTCTTATAAAAGATGAAAATATAACATTGGTTCATATCTCCCAAAGAGCATTTCTGTTGCCTTGCAGCCATACCGCATCATCGTGAGGAGTTATAGATCTGTAACCACCTTTTGCAGGAATTTGTGTGCAGAAAATTGACTGTCTTTTGCAGCCATGTAACTACACCCCCCCTCCCCAGAGCAAACTCACAGCTCTTCTGCACTAGACCTAGTGTCTTCACATCAGGCTGGAGGGTCCTGCAACACCGTGCTCTGGGGTTCCATGTACTGGTCACAGGGTGGGGGTCCACGTCTGGCACCTTGAGTCACACGAGGAGAAAGAGAGGCAGAGGAATGGTGCAGGTGGCGGTTCATCTTCTAGACAAGCTTTTTTATTTCATTTTTTTTCTTCTTTTTTCTATGCAATGTACTACCTCCTGTGCTCTCTCCCACTCGATGAGTCCAGGCATCAGGCACACTCGCCTGAAAGATCACGTTTAAGACTGACCATTCATGATCTGCCATACCCAGCATGTGGGGTCCTGGAGTGGGAGAGAAAAGGTGCAGAAGCTCCATGAGAAGTGTGAGCAGGAGCAGGAGGTAGGAGCCAGTTAAATGAGTCACACACTCAATATGAGACACCTCACAGAACCTCCCCAGACTCCTACCAGTGCTGCATATCCACAAAAGGGAGTTGTGCTATACCTCCTGAGAAGTATAGCCACTCTAACGCTGTGTCCGTGAACGATTAAAGTGAAGAGGGTGAGATCACCCATCTTCCTTTTCCTTATGCCTGGTATTGAGAATCTAGAGATTATTCACAAATACTTCATATATTGCCATAGGGTAGTATTCAAACTTTAATAGAAAATCTACTTGCATGTTCTCTCTTTAGATGTTATTTTAGAGTTACTGCAGTAACTCACTACGGCCCATTATACTGCAAAATGAATCTGGTGTTCCAAAAAGCTTTCCTGCTTTTATTTTGGCTATATGGGAGACATACGGTATCTCAAGAGATAAGTAATGCCTGACTGCATTCAAAATCACCTTTTTAAGTCCATCAGCAAGGTTTATTTGCATGAAGAACTGTATTTTAAAGGTTAGGCTACCTACCTGTTATCATAGAAAAGCTATCGTACTGCTTTAAAAGAGACTGCTCAAGGCCATGACAAATAACTTTCCAAAATGTTCTTACTATTAAAGGCTAAATTCACTGAACCAATAACTTTCTGTTAATTTGTAACATTTTCTCAAGTGCTGCCTTTGGAATAGAAAATGAAAATAAATTATCCTCCAGTGCTTAACAATGTCTTCCTTGCATATAAATGTGCTCCAAAGACTTGAAGACTGCTTAAGAAAGTCTCTGGGTGCATGTGAGATCTGTAAATTCTAAGACTTAAGGAGCCTAAAAATCTGCAAGGACACACAAGCCACTGACATTTACCTCCATTGTTTCTAAACTATTAGATTTCAACAGCCAAACTAGCTCAAAATAAAAATGCATCTCAGAAAGTTCATCTATTTTTCATAACACATGCAACACACTTGTGGATGGTGAATACCTTGGTTCAAGCTCTTCAAGTGTTTTAGAAATCATCCAGGATATAAACTGCACGTTCTGTAAGTTATACACAAACTTGATAGCACCAGCACACAGCAAGGAGACCCTTAAAGTAAGTCAATTTGATTAACAGAGACACGTAATATATATCTGCTGGTCTTTTTCCCATCTTTGGTCTTATGAGGTCCTGGAGATAGCAAAGACATCGGAGAGGACTGCAAGTGACAGCAAATCTGCCAAACCGAGGAACTGACATTCTGGGTACTAAAGAGGCATTTGAATGGAGAAAGGGCAAGAAGTCAGAGCTAAATCAATAAATATAAGTAGTGAAAAGCTTTTATTCTGAAGTACACTCACCCCTAATGAGAACCTCAACATAACGTTCGCCACTCTGACTCCCTATTCGACAGTACTTACCAGCTGCTGGCAGTTCTGAGGACCGAATGGGGAAAGATGGCACTGGCAGACAGGTGATATTCCATAGCTGTTTGAACATCCCCTTCAGACCTGCAGACCTATAAAACTGAAAATAAGGAGCAATAGAATAGGTTTGAGTGACAGAGAGGAAGAAAAGGCGGTTCTGAATGCCTAAGGAAGAGGAGCGAGGAACCGCTTGCCCAGGTAGGGAGTACAATCCTCCCACATCCCACACATTGGGCTAAAGAATCAGTCTCTTATTTTCTTTCTCCTTAGTCTAATGAATAGTATTCATTCCCATGTGGGAGTAAAAAAGGAGCTTTTCGGCAGGGAAAAAAAAAGAAGAAATGAGGTTGAGCCCTTGTAGACTGAGCAGCGTGATGAACAGTGTCCTGGTGGAACGGAAGAGCTGGGCTTAGGGCCCAGCTTCAAACTGCTTGAAAAACAGCATTGAAAAGAGTAATTACTACTCTCAGGTGACACTTCTGATCATCATCACAGCTTTAAAACCCACGCCTGCCACTGCCACCCCTGCCAGACCTGCCTTTTGTCCTCTTCATCCCCTGGCACACTGCAGGATTCGACCCTCAACTTCCCCAGACAGGACAGCAGTCACGTTCTGCTTGTGGGCATGCCAAAAGTGTTAGAGCCTTGACAGGACCGAGCATCTGTGCTTTTATCTGACACCAAAGCCCAGGCAGGATCCACGGACCCAGTGTTCTCTTCTAAGGGGCTTGGTCCACTAGGTGTTGCCAAGCTGTTTGGTGTAGACTTTATTCAAAATACAGCGTCAGCTACCGCTTTCTTCTAAAACATGACTGGGGCAGGAGGAGATACTCTTCCCCATAGGTCCTCACAAACTGATGTTTAAGTCCTTGTGTAAATTTCTTCCCTGCCTTCCTCTGGGGGTTCAGTTTGTGCACATGGGACTGCAGCCCACATCTCCCAGCTCACAGAAGGACTCTAACTGCCAGACTGGACTTGCACTGAAACAGAATTAATTCAGGACTGAGAGAGAGGAATCACGAAAAGAACAATGGCTCTCTAACCCTTTCTACTGCATGTTAGCTAATGGCTCTAATGTGTATAACCAGACCTTAAACGGGAGATCTTTCTTGTGCGAGCACTATGGCAGAAAACACATGCCCTTGCCAGAAGCAGGGGTGAGGTGGAGGATATTCCTTTCTTTCAGTACCCCCTCCTAATTAGACCCTAGTCCAACAGTTACATCACTTGCTCATGAAGGGACGGTAAACTCCCTGAAGCCAAGGTGAATCTCCTCCTGCCCCAGTCATGTTTTAGAAGAAAGCGGTAGCTGACGCTGGATTTTGAATAAAGTCTACACCAAGCTTTAGAAGAAAAGTCCTTTAATGATCAATTTAATGATATAACTGTAATAAAATTACTGTTTTATTTAAAAGACTTCTTTTTAGAGGCATTTTTGTATTTGTGGTGGCTTTCAACAGCTCAGGGAAAATATCATTATTAAAAGCCCTTCTCAAGCCCTATCAGTCTGTCTGGCACTGCACAGGGCATGAAAACAAGAACTGAAAAGCTTTCACTCTAACATATAGTTTGGTACAGGGGCAGGGAAACACAGGCAGGATCCTGAAGGTTTTTGGAAGAGGAGACAGCTATCAGCAATTCTCTGCAATAAAAATCTCTACTGGTGATGCCAGAAACCTTACATTTGTACATATTATCAAGAAAAAGGTTTCACATCCTAATTAATGTACTGTCAGCTTCACACAGGTTGTGCCCATATATGATCAACAAAGATTTTGGATAGGTACTGTTTTCACATCAGTACTATTTGGTAGAAGAAAGCTAATTACTGGTTGTTCCCATCCAAATTAGATTTTTTAAAAAATATATATTCCTTGTAATTTAGTACGTAACGAGTGACAAAAGCACCTTTATGTTGTGAAATAGCACAATGAATTAGGTTGCACCATGCCATGAGCAAACTTGTCAACTTTCAGTGGGAACGAAGAACAGCTGGGCTTATAACCAGCTTTTGCAAACTTACAAGAATCCTGTGGTTCTGAACTCCTTTCAGACCGTTCGATGCATCCCTTGATCATGATTTCTCTGCAAAGTCTGCTTATTGGCAGATGGCCTCTATTTGTAAGCTCAGCAGCTCATGTAAGGATCATCACAGCTCCCATCAATTTCTTGAGCATCTGGGCCCTAAGATCTCCGACATAAAAAGCAAATCCCAGTCAGCATTAACAAGAAAAATAAAATTGGAAAACAAAATTCTTACTGCCTTAAGTATTAGGCACTTCACTGTAATTTGGGTCCTGCCCTCCCCAAAGTAATTATCACTATATCCAGATCTCAGGGCTGGAATCTAAATAGGTTGCCTACAAGCAGTACTGCCACTTTGCCCCTACCAGTGCTCCACACTTCCAGAGGTCTGAATAAACTGCTATTAAAATTGATATTATTTTAAAACCAGTTTAGTTAAAACAAAGCATGCAAATTACTCACAAATGGACAGCTACTCCATATGCTACTACAGGCAGGATTTCATTCCATAAATAGGTCTTTAAAAAGGATCCAAGCTCAACATTTTCATTTTTGATAATAGGGGAAGGAGACTACAAAATTATTGCCATCTTCCAGACTGTATTGGCTATGTGATCAACTTAAATCTCACATAATATTTTGATACACTGAAGCAACTAGACAAGTTTAATTGTTTAGTCTAAATGAAGACAACAAGCTTCTTTAAACAAATGTATATTCCAACAGAGGTTCTGAAACCAGTCAATGTTGAATCAATAACCTAGAGATTAAAATTACTTCACTGGTGTACTATCCAAATGCACAGAAATGCAGAAATTCAACACAGAATAAAAATGATTAATAAAAACTTGAATTTTTATGATAATGTAATGCTCCAAAAGTCTTTGAAATCAATAGCAGTATCACCCACGGCTCACCAGGCTTCAATCTGTATTGAATCACATCTTTAACAGATACCTTGTACCACGCTAAAGAATTTTAGTTTGCCTGTAGCATGAATTTTAGGACTAGAAGGAACCCTTGAGCATTACATGTAGTCACGAACCCTCATATTAAAAATCATGTTGCTATGTGCCCTTGGAAGAAAAGTGTGATTTACAGCAGCTTTAACACACAAGCCCGATTGCCGAGAATTATTCTATAAACTGTATGCCTGGATGACAATAAATCCACAATCTCTGTTATTTGCTAAACTAGCCCCCGTTCAGTTTCAGTCTCTAAATGTAGGATACTCTAAATTCTGGTGGAAATGTAGGGAGAAACTTCACTGGGGAAGGTTAAAATCAGGCTGGCACAGGGGGAAGTGTGTTGGGAGGCTTTCAGCTGCAGCTTTGCCTCTGACCTGGTGGCGCTTCCCCACTTGCCGCAGTTCTCCCACAGATCCCATGCTCAAGACAAGCCCTGGTACACGGCAATTAATTTCCGATAAACCTCCTGTATCGTTTGATAGACTCTTTTGTTGTCATCAAAGCCCAGTTTATAGGGAACCTCGGTGGGTTTTGATCATTTAATTAACCGGAGGACCGTTTTCCAGAGTTAACACAATGCCTTTTAAATTTATCTGCCCCTTATGACCACCCTGCGGTTCCACCTCCGCGCACGGGGAGTTTTGATGCATTTAACCGGGACCGCACCTTCTTCTGCTCCCTCCCGAAAAACCCAGCCTCCCCGGCGGCGGCTGCGAGAGCCGGGCTGCCTGCCCCCAGCCCGG
>NW_010533711.1:0-50161 GCF_000687285.1 Phaethon lepturus
ACAGATGCGGACCGCGGGCGTGACGGGGACGGGTGGCTGCGGCCTGGCCTCGGGGAGAGCAGGGGCGCGGCAGCCGTTCACATAAACTGCCACAGAAGTTGCAAATAAATTTTTCACAAAAGTTGCAAATATATTTGCAAATAAGTTGCAGGCCCCCCCAGCAATCGTGGAAGTCATGGCTTTGCACTCAGCCGTTGCTCCCCTGTGTGTGTGCTCGTAGATGACACTGTTCTTGGGGAGGTGGGAGCGGAGGAAGCGGGAGTGGGAGTTTCCTTGTGGGGAAGAGAGCTGATTGACTCAACACCTAACTCACTGCCTAAAGTGTTACATTTTCAGGCCCTATGGACCACCTCAAAAATTGGTGTCTGTAGCAGATCACCCTTACACATGGCATCACAGATATGTAAAAATGTCTTGTGTCTGAATATATAATGTTGAATGTCTGTGACTGAGATTACCTGTGTAAATGGAATCCTGCATTGTGTGGTATCGTACTGAAATCTTTTTCATCTTATCGTACCTTAAATAAAGGTTTTCAATAGGTTTACCCTGGGCAACGTTAGCAAGGTGTCACCTGGAATCCAGTCAACGATAGGAAGAATAAATACTGTTCTTTGACCAAACTCTCAAATACAGCATTCTGTGGGCATATCCTATTGCAGTAGATCTTGTTCTGGTGGATTCAGTGAATCCCTTAACTTTCCCCTCTGCTGTCTCCCAAACTTTGTCTTCTAGGATTGGCAAAAAAACCCTCCTGTTTCAGGATCCTGTCAAGTAAGGTGCCTTGATGTCCTACATGTTAGCTGACTGAATCCCCGCCAGGCTTGGTCATGCAACAGCACTCCTGCTTCCTGATAAAGTGAGTTAACTGGCTGCTTACTGGACGAACAAACCCATAGAAATACCAATCCTCCCTGCCTTGAGCTAAGTTGCAACCTTGCTGAGTGTGAGCTTTTGGTGCCCTTTAGACCTCAGAGGGCTTGTGGCTGATCAGTAGCTTTGAAAACTAGGCTATACGATGCATGTTGATGCAGTGTGTTTGTCTCAAAAGTGCATGTATTTCGTATTAATCTTACTTATCTACCATAATCATCCACTACTATATATGCTAATGTAGTCCACTACATGGTAATGGATAGTTTAGAAGGAATATATCCATTTTTATTAGCTTTCACATCTCTAGTAGATTAACGCACTTGCTGTGTGTGTTTGCTGCTTGGTTCTAGTTTTTATATATGTATATGTATACACACATGTATTGTTTTAGTACTTTTCTGGGGGAAATTCCAGACTACATGCCTCTTAACACATTGATGCAGACATCTTTATTTTTTGTTTTAATTGCAAATTCTTTGCTGGATTTATAAACCCATCTGTCAGAAGACAGACTTTGCATCTGGTTATTTGCTATTGAAATTCTAATTAGTATATCCATGCAACCTGCAGCCTCTGCCTTCTAACGGAAGTCTCCTGGCACAGGCTGTTCAAAGGCAATGGGAGTAATTTGCAAGCAAAATTTCAAGCTTCAGTGATGAAAAACATCCATGATGAAGGCCTGATAATATATTTAAAATATCTGGCTGCATACCCTGGATCACAGGGTTAGGTAAGGTAGCTACTTTTAAATGTAATAGCTGCCTATTTCAGTTGTATGTGACTGACTAAATTTTCAAGGGAAAGTGTCACAGGGACATTAAGGAATGGAGGTGTTTGTTTAAAGCAGTGCATGCTGGAAATATCCAAAACTTTGCTTGAAGAATCCGTGAAGAATTGATTTGTTTGGGTAGAGTTTCTTGCCTCTTCTAATTTTTTTGAAGTCATGGATAAAACTTTTCTCCATGAAGCTTTTAGTACACAGTTGTGCTGATGTCTCCCCATGCTCTGACATACAGAGTTAACCAAGCACGTAATCATCCACGCTTGGAGGCAGCTTTATAAACTGAAAGCACTGTATTTCCTTGCAGCCCTCATCTCCATATGGAGATCTTCTGCATTGCCTGCATGTATGTGTTCAACAACCGTGCTCAGATCCATCTGCTCTGACCTGTGTCTGCTGTCATTGCTGGACCCCACATATAAGCATGTTCAGGCACTGCTAATGTCTGTTTTAGATTTGCCCTTTAATTGTTGCTTTGTGTTTGATACAAACTTCTAATAGCAAGAGCAATTACACACTGGAAAAACAGGAGGAAAAAGCAGTCAATTCACCAACATTTGTGTGTAGATCCTCAGCTGCTGTGCATTGCTACAGCTCCCTTGCAGACCAATGACAATCCACACCAGCTGGCCATTTGCCCTTTGAAGTGTTTAACTTGGGATCAGATGCCTTTCTGAAGGACATGTTCATGAACACAGAGCTGGTACAAAGTTCATTTGGTCAGTAGATGAGCTACCCTTCCCGCCTCCTGCTCCCAATACAGTAATTGCTGGGTGACACTCCATGGCTTATGCTACACCAGGAGCCAAACCGGATAATCTTCTGTGGCTTTTTATCCCCTACCCTTAAAAGGACTGGAAGGCAGTATCCCTACTGCGTGCGCTGTTGCTGGATGCCATCTGACACTGTGTGCTCTTGCTCAGCAAGGTTGCTTCCCTTCCTGGCTTCCAGCCTGTCCTGCAGACATCATGCCCCACCTGACAATGACACCCAGCCCGTCTGGGTCTGGGAAGGACTTCCAAATGTCTGTTGACTTTGTTGACTGAGAAGCCAAGAAGTCCTGTGAAGTAAACTGCAATTTGTCCCTTTCTCTCTGGACAAGCAGTTTAATGCGTTTGTTTCTCTTGTCAATTCTGCTCCCTTGGACTGAAATTGTGGTTCCCTTTCTACAACTTAGACTTGGAGGAGTCAGTAGGGTTTGCGATTTGACAGCTGGGTTGTAAGGATGCTGCTGATGCTTGCAGGGGCAATAGCGATGCCGAAAATGAGTTCAGGCAGGAGCTGGTTGTGCACTTTGTAAATGTTTGTAACATGAACATGTCCAGCTTTTGACTGCTGGCAGTCCAAGGAGGTCACCATGCAGGTAAGGCACCCAGGATGCCTGTGGTACAGCAGTTCATTCAGGAAAGGACAATGTATCTCTGGCATGGTACACGGGCCCCCTTCTTGAAAGAATGTCTGCACGGACATTGCTGCATGTTCCTATGAGCAACTTATCCAACAAAAGCAAGTGGCAAGAACTACAGAAGTGGGTTTTACTGCTCAATGGAACCACATGCTTACCTCGCTGGTGTGTGGGGTAGCACTTAGCTACTTTGCTGTTGTGCTGTCTGGCTCCCTCTTTGCTTTGGTTCTTTAGGTATATTTAGCTGATGGCTCTGCTGTGCCGTTATTGTGATTATCACTGAAATGGGGTTTCCTTGGGGCAATTTTGAATGTCAATCAGCGTAGGTGCCAAAACTTCTTGCAGTCATCCGTTGCCTTTGCTGGCTTTGTTTTTCTTTGCCGCTGTGGGCTTGACCCCAAGGATCAGTTCTTGGGTTTCAGTGCTGAGAGGTGGGGATGCCACTGCACTGACACAGAGAGTTGGTGCTGTACAGTGTCATCAGACAAGACAGGACTGAAATGCTGTCCCTGATGGCTGTGTCGCTGTGGTGGAAGAGCTAGACTGCAAATGCACTTTGCAGAATGTGAGATCTCTGGAATGACAGTGGGTAAGCCTCAATTTTCCATCACGTCCTTTCCTCCCACTTCACATGATAACTTGTCAACCATTTGGGAAGCACATTGGGCACTTGTTTATTTGTTTTTTATTGTAGGACAATGTGGTATGAAGAAAGGAACAGAGGACAGAGAGACAGGGATATGGGTACTTATTTATTTGCAGACAGCTGGACCGTATCCCAATGCATGTGACAGGACCCACAGTCCATCTGTACATGTTGCAGCTGCTTGAGGAGCCATCTGAGTCCTCCATTTGAGCCAGAAGTTAGGTCTGCACAGTTGGTGCAGGTTGCAGTTGCATGCCTGGATTATCTTTGCACGTTGCCACAGGTCCTGTCACCTTTGTTTGGGGAGTTTCAGTTGAGCTGTGTCCCCTAAAAGAACAAAGAAATTGTGCTCTGCAGACATGGCTATGGAGTGTCCAAGCCCCCAAGCTACTTCTGTTATTGCCTAAATACACAGAGAGGGAAGGGGAGGTTGTCTGTGTACAAGGGCCATTTTTTTATATTTATTGAGGCATTCAGCAACTCTTCACAGCCATCACTGCTTCTGCTAACTGTCCAGGAGGGTGTTGGGATTACCTTCCCTGAGCTGCAGCTGACTTGGTGCCAGGCCAGGAGAACTGCTTATCAATAGTTCAGCAAAACATTTGAGCGCATACTTCAGATAGAGAAGGTGCACTGGCTTTAGATTTGTGTTATGAAAAAAAAAAGGGGGGGGGGGAAGTGATTTGCTGAAATCTGCATTGAATTTTGCATGTATATTTGTGTTGGATTTGTATTTGTTCAGCTTGGTGAGACTTTGCAGCACTTTAACTAAATCTGTGTTTAAATCCACTGAAGTTAAACTCCCAATACAACTCTGTGTGGAGACCAGGATGAAATCTCATTAATTTTAATAGGATTAAGCATGTTCTTTTGCTGAATTGTCTTCTCTATCTTTCTTTGTTTGGCTTCTCTGTATTAAAAGCAGGATAAAGCTTTCCACTCTTCCATCTCTGTGAAAATTCTTTGACAGTCTCAGAGACATGTCTCTTCTGGTTGCATACAATAGTATTTTACACTTTTTTTCTCCCCTGTGCTTTCAGCTGTAGTCCTACTGTACCCAGACTTTTACTGGCTTTTGCTTCCCCTAAAGGTGCAATAATTCCTGACAGGAAGAAAACAGTTACAAGTATTTGCCTGGTAAGTTTCTACACTCAAAATTATTTTTTTTCTTTTACTCCCCTGGGACAGATTCAAAACTGCTGTGAAACAAGTCCATTAGTGGAGGGAAATTTTGTAGAAGTCAGCAGAAACTGAGCATGTGTGGGTGGGTGAAGGCAAAATTCATCCCTATTCATGAACCAGGAATAAATTGAAGAACAGGGAATAGAGGTAGAAGTGTTATGAATGCAAACTGATTGAAGGGAAATATTTGGGATCCATTTAAGATCAAGCAAGCCATTAACTGGAGAGGAGGCTACTTCATATGTTTGTGCTACCTCTCGATGTCCTCATTTCTCAATTGAGGGTACATCATCCCCTGAATCTTACTGTTGACTATTTTTGATTTGTATGTGATTTGTGTTATAAGAACGCTCCTCTTCCCCCTCCTTCAGAAAAGACAAACCCCCACAGCAGGTATTTCTGGATGTTCCTTTGATGCTTTTAATGACACTTACTAAATATATGCTTTAATAGGAAAAGTAGACTGCCTTGTAGCTCATGCACTAAGCTGGATTTCAGGAGACTTGATTTTTCATTTCCAGCTCTGACCAATTCCTCCTATAGCTATACACAAATGGCTCAGTCTTCTCATGCCTCTTGTTGCACCCTGTGAGATAAGGGAGGGCTGGTCTATCTTACCTATGCTCTGCTCTTTTGAACTGATGCCGTGTTGTGCTATGGACTGACCTATGTTACAAAGATTGATCTGGTGTATTTGTGTCAGCAAAGCTCCCTTACATCATCATCTTTTTGATGAAACTTTACATCATCAGTGTGTCTTCTTGCTGGCAGTAGCATCTGGACTTAAGGTCCCATATCTAATTAAAAAAGGAGATCATGGTGGAAAAGAATCTCTAAATTTTTTGCCATAAGATAAAAGGGAGATTGGCTTATTAAGGGAGTTTCTATATTCTATACCAAGGTTTCACATCTTACAAAAATTTTGTTTGGAAAATACCTCATTCATGAGCATGACAGAAAGTGCTGTGCTGTAGGCATGACCAGCTGGTCTGAGTGTGAAACTTGAGACCAGCTTTGAAAAGAGCAAACATGCTCCTTCCTCAAGTGTTTTTTGTCACTAGTCTTTTTTTGTTAATGAATCCTGATTATCTAGAGCTTTACAAAATGTGCAAAACCTATTCAATCTTTACAGTTCCTTTTTACAGTGAGGCTTTTGTGGGATAGTCATGGTATCTTCCTTGGTTTGTAATACAGATAATGTAGTGTCTATACAATATTCACTTAGGCTGATGTAGAACTGCTGAGCTTGATGTATCTCAGATGATTTCCACCCCTGGAAATGCCCTTGTTTGCAAGAGCAGCAGCTCTTGAGTATTGTGTCAATATGGTACTGCTATGCAAAGCTCCTTTAGGAACAAGGAGTGTAAGTGCTATGGCTGAAGACCACCTCTCATCTGATAGTGAGGTGGAGTGTGTGTGCTTGAAAGTCTTGCACAGTTCTTCCTGACAGTGCATTAAGCCATATCACATGGCCATTAATGCAGTCCATATGAACTGTCCTTCATTTCTCCTTTTGTAGAGGCTTCTGTTTTTGAATTGGTGTTGTGACTTCTATTCTGGGAAACTCTTATGAGGAAAGGCTGAGAGAGCTGGGACTGCTCAGCCTGGAGAAGAGAAGGCTCAGGGGGAAATCTCATGAATGTATTCAAATACCTGCAGGAAGGGTGCAAAAAAGACGGAGCCAGGCTCATTTCAGTGGTACCCAATGATAGGACCAGGGGCAACAGGCACAGATTGAAACACAGGAAGTTCCCTCTGAACATCAGGGAACACTTTCTCACTGTGAGGTTGACTGAGCCCTAGCACAAGTTGCTCAGGAAGATTGTGGAGTCTCTATCCTTGGAGATACTCAAAAGCCATCTGAACATGGTTCTGGGCAACTGGCTATAAGTTGCCCTGCTTGAGCAGGGATATTGGACCAGATGACCTCCAGAAGTCCCTTCCAACCTCAACCATTCTGTTAATATTGTGCAGAGAGCAGCTTTAGTGTTGTGGTGGGTTGACCTTGGCTAAATGCCAGGTGCCACCAGGCTGCTCTGTCACTCATCATAGGTGATGTACAGCCATTTCCTGGGAAGCAGGGTTTCAGTACACGTAGTGTTTGCTCTGGAAGACAAACATCAAAAAAACTAATGCCCCCCTGCTTTCTCTCCAGCTGCAGTTGCTGCGTGGTGGTTTTTTTTTTTCCCCCCTTCTTAAATGTTACCCCAGAGGTGCTACCAGCATCATTGATTGGCTTAGCCTTGCCCAGCCACGGGTCTGTCTTGGAGGCAGCTGGCATTGGCTCTGTTGGACATAAGAGAAGCTTCTAGCAACTTCTCACAGACCCCACCCCTGCAGCCCCTCCGCTACCAAAACCTTGCCATGCAAACCCAATACAAATGTCTAACTGGAAGTCATAACTTGGCCAAGCTACCTGGTGCAAAATAAACTTAGCTTGCATGGTGTATAGGTTCCTATGTGTCTAGAAGAGCTTCTGGCCTTTGTCATCTGAACTGTATGTCCATACCACTGTTCCTGGGCCTTTGTTAAAAATGGTGCAGTGGACATTTGGTCAGTAAGAGCTGTTGGACTTATGCATCCATCAGCTTATTGCTCCATGTTAGCAGACCTTAAGTGCATGGGACTATCTGCATCAGGTAGAAGCAGAGGTCTGCCTAGTACAGTATTATCTTCAACAGTGATCAGTAGTGTTGGATAGAGACATCATACCCTCACACTTTGTATTATGAAACTCTCTGGCAGTTCATTTAAAAGCCAATATCCTCCCAGTGTTTCTTTTATCTTCAAATCTTTTGTGTGTGTGTTGAATAGCAGAGGCCCCAGCACAGATCTCTGGAAATTCACTGTGGCCACATGTCCTTGTGAAAACCTATGGCTTCTTTCTGCTCTTTGTTTCCTTTTCTAATCAGTTATCAGTCCATGCAAAAGCCTTTCTTTGTAGCCAACAGCATCTCAGTTTGCAGTAGAACTTAGAAATCCTCCCTCACCAAAAAAACTTGTGTACAAATCCAACTGTAACGAATAGCCTCAAAGATTTAAGATAAAAAAAATAACTTCCTGCTACAAAAGCTGTGTTGACTCTTCCTGAAGCTGTGAAGCAAGATGATAATTGACAGGGGCTCTGAGCAACCTGATCGAGTTGAAGATATCCCTGCTCATTGCAGGGGGATTGGACTAGATGACCTTAAAAGGTTCCTTTCAACCCAAAGATTCTATGATTCTATATCTTCATCTATGACAGTGTTTTTTGAGGGATGGCCAACAGTTTATGTTTGCCTTGTAGCTATGGCAGGATCCATGTGTTCTGGCTGCAGTGACCATCTCTGAGATGGCTGGAGTAGGCATGTGCTGTGGCTGAAATGCATCACTGATGAAGTCTGGGCTATACCTGGGTCTGGTGGACACATCTTGGACAGTGAAACCAGCAGGGGAATGCAATGTCATGAGCCTGCCAGTGGTTACATGACTTAATTTTACGCAGGTCACAGATTCCACTAGTTCTGCTAGGCTTACTCTCATGTATAAAGTTAAACGTGTGCTTTGTGTATTTGAAGAATTGCTGCCTAAGGCAGATATGCAGGCATGGAAACAGCTGATAATGTTCTTCAGTGACAGTTGCTGCTTGAGCTTGAGAAGCACGTGGCCTGGATGGAGCTGTAACACAGATGGCTTTTGTTATCAGCTGACTTTAAAAGCAAAAGCAAGGAAGTAGGAATTGACTTCTATTTAGCAAACAGCTTTTGACTGGATCTGGTGTATTCACAGATTCCCATTTGTTGCTTTTCTGTCTGTTGCAAAGGGAGCAAGGATTTCTAGTCTTTGAAAATCTTGTAATGTCTAGAAGTTGGATATGTGTTGATGCAATGAAATCCATCTAGCAAATAAACAGCTGTAACAGAAGTGGATTTCTGGTGCTGATGACCTATCTTCATGAGGAATATCTGAATGAAAGAGAGTTTTAAAATAAAATATAAAAAGAAAATGCTGGTGAGGTGGGGAGTTTTGTGGGTTTTGGTTGCCTTTTTTTTTTTTTCCTCCTGCAGGTTTTGGCAATATTAGCAAGCAGTTCTTTCTGGGTGGTATGTTCTCCACGTGGTCTTTGACCTCTCTGAAAGTGGAAACAGATGTGATGCAAACTGTGGAGTGGGCAAGCTGTCCCCTGGGAGTTGACTGAAAACTGTAAACCCTTCTGCTAAATGAGCTTTTAGGTTATTGCATGTCTTGGAACAAATTTGTTTGCAGAACCATATTGAAATCAGTAAGATTATACCTGCAAAGGCTCCTTCTGGAGTTAAAATACATGCTCCAAAATTGTGATTCATTAGGTGTATCCCACAGCGTGCTCAAGAATTCACATTTACGGTTTCTTCTGAGCAAGATACAGGGAATGCCATCCCATGGACATATGGCTGTAACACTGGACTTCATATGGCGATTCATCTGCTTAAAGGATGTCTGGATGAAGGAGAGAATTTGAAAATAAAATATGTGTACAAATTTATTTCTGTCATCTGCAGGAAAGTTATTGCCAGAGGGAAGAGAAGGAAATGTGCAGCACCTTTCAAAAGCAAAGACTGAAATGGTGGACATGCAGTTTAAGTGGTCAGAGATTGTTTGATGTTGTAGATGTTAATATGTGGGAAGAAAGCATTTTCTATCTTGGCCTATCAGTGCTAGAGGATTTGCTAAGCAAGATTTGACACATAATTCCTCTTCAGATGGTTGTCATAAAAAAGAAAAACAAACCCCAAACCAAAAATAACCCCTCAAAAAAACATGCTGTGAACATCTAATTCTCACTGCAGGGCACTTCTTGTGCTGTTATCTGCTTGGGCAGATTTACCTCATGATACCATTTCAGGCAGTTGAAGTGAAAGTGCCCTCCTGTAAAGTGGCTCAGATGTCCAAGAAGCTGAGTGCTGAGACAGAAGCTGGATTTTGTTCAGAAGATGATGGAGACAGAAGTGCCGCTTTCTAGGGCAGAGAAGGCTTTAATTTCTACATATTTGCCAATGAAACTTGTGAAGATCTTTCTACTGAATGCTGAAAGTACTTGACTATTCATTTACATCCAGGCTTTCAAGAAAATTAGTGAGTTTAAAGTGTATGCTGTTGTTACAGCTTTGTTAAACCCTTCTGTGTGTGCTTGCATTGTTTGAAATGCAGCTGGTAGGGGAGATGGTGTCTCCTTGCCCTGCTGAAGCTCATGTTCCCTGTATGTCTCTGGCATCATCATTCTGAATTGGGACCCTGGACCTGGAGCAGAGCCTCTTCTGATGTAGAAGCTTTCTTCTGCATGTGGTTCACCTAAATATTATCTGCACTCTGCCTTCTAAAGTCCTCATGGTTAGGTGCAGGCTACCATGCTAAATAATGAGACACTCAGCTCTGTCACAGCTTCTGGTCTCAGAGAGGTGCTGTCACGGTGTCCTGGTTGGAGCTGATTCTTCCATGAAATGGAGCATGCCAAGTCTTCTCTCCATTAAAAGCAAATAAACCTTTTATCAGTACTGTCACAGGTTTTGTAAGACTTAATCCTTGCTAGACTGAAATTTGCTCTGTTTGCTTTATAATCCGAAAGACAGATTTCTGTGTGAAAGCCAAAGGACTTCTTTTAAAGAGGTACTTCAGTCTTTTTTTCTGCTTAGTTGTTTTTTGGGTTTTTTTTTTGTTTTTCCACAAAAAGTAAACTTTGGAATTACAGAGGAGAGCTGGAAGAGCTGAGGGTTGTTGCCCAACATCCAGTGGAAATGTTCTTTCTTTTTTGTGTTTGTTTATGTTTGCAAGTTGGTGGCTTCATACTGCTGAAGCCTGATGCCCACCGGTTGTTAACAAAGAAAGCGAAAACATGGCATCAGTTGCAATCTTCCTTCATATTGCCTTGCCAGGGCATCTTGTGCCCAACCATGCTTAAAGGCTAAGGGAAGTAACTATCTCTGCCTCTTTAATTTTTGGCCTTTTGGAAGTGAACATTGGCATTAGAATTACCAGAAACAACTTGGGAAGTTGCTCTTCCAGCTTCTCACTGAGATGGCCACAGCCTTCCACGAAGGACCCTTCTCCCTCAAGTCCTGAGAAGATGCTGCTTCTCCACTAAACTGATGTAGAATTGAGAGGGAACCTGAAGAGAAGAGGAGACTGCTGGTCCTCTGACCCATGCAGTCACTTAAAAACATAGCTGTGGAGTTTTCTCTGATCTCCATTGGAAACTGTTAGATTTCTGGATGATTTTAAGAAGCAAATACACTACCTGGTAGTTGACAGTTATGCCAGAGCATGCATTATGTCACTCTGGGGTTCCCGTCCTTCTGTACGGATGACTCTGCCGCTTATGGGGCAGTTCTTGGTCTACTACAAATTGCAGCTTTCAAGGAAAGAAGAATTGGTGCCAGTTCACCTTGTATACCTGTCTCTAAACTGATACAGTTTACTGGTGTGATTTACCACTGCTTTGTGAGTAGTTGAATAGTCTCTAACAGGAGCAAGAGCTGCTGAGAGGGCAGGGGTGGGTTTATAGGTAAGAGTCCCTACAAGCAGACGATGGGACTGTCCAGCCTGCAATTTGGACTTGTTTATCTGATGTCTAGTTCTGAGGATCTTAAACCTGCTTTAAAGGATGAGGCTGAAGAACTGTACCTTGGTGCTGGCCACCTGGGTCCTTGCTCTTCTGCATTTATAAGCTTTTCTCATTCCAGGTTTGCAGAGACTCTAGCAGTAAACTGGATTTGGAGCAAAAGGTGGGGTTTGGTAGGCAGGATGTGCATGTTAATTCAAGTGTGAACTATTTAATTCTTGGTGTGTCTCTTGTTTTGTATCTGATTTCGTTCAGTCACAGCCTGTTCCACCTGTTGATGCCTGACCTGTAATAGTGTTCTGCTGCAATTTGATGATATCAGACAGGTTTGTATTGGATTATGTTGGAGCCAAAGTCTTCAAAACACCATTCGATGTATTGAAGCAAGTGGTAAGAGTCACTACTTGTACCATGGCTTTCACGTGTTTGTCCTTATCCTTATTTTTGTTATCTGTGCATGGACACCTTCCCCAGGCAGTCTCTTGACCTAGACAACGAATGTAAGATGAGTTTATCTTTGGACCAGGGTGGGCTGATGGCGTTGGTGTTTTGGCTTCTCTAGTTTACTGTTAGCCTCACGACAGGATCAGAGCATCTTTGTCATAAAATTGGTAGCGAGAAGTTTCTAATGGGTTCAGTCTGTGCTGCTATTTTTAGGTCACAGCTGCTGGAGGAGTAAGAATAACCTCTTGCTTTTGTTTCAAGTTCAACTTATTTCAAGTTCAGGTGTTATAAGTTGAGAGAAAGGTTTCGACTTTGTTTTTTCTATATTCTATTGTTGTACTGCTGAGCAAAAATTGAACACTTAAATAAGCACAGGGGCTTCCAAGAGTGCTTCAGAAAATATCTGTATTCAGACCTCATCTGTCCAATAAAATACAGAACATGAGAGGGATTATGGGAAAACGTGCAGTTTTCCACTTCCTTGTCTTTGGTATAAGTCAAACTGATGTTTGTGGTAGTTGTAATCTCTCTTGATGAGCTGCTCTGCTGACTGACTGTAGATGCCCATGTTATTTAGGTAACTCTGTGGAATAGTTTTGAAGTCCTCGTTAGCAGCATCAGCAGCAGACAGATAGACATATCAAGCTCAGAAAGGTTCAGAAGAACCTGCTGCTGCCTGTGCAGTCTCTCTTCCATGAGTGAGGGGCTCTTTGTACAAAGATGTGTTTACTGGAAAAGCTTTGAGAAGTTCAAACCAAGCTTATTATACTTTGACCTATTAATCAGTTAGCATCAGGACTCAAAACTTAAATAAGTTCCTCTGAAAATGAAAAGAGGGAACCTAGAACGAGGTAGGAGAGCACAGCTGCTGCTCTGTTGCTGTGTAGGAGACAAGAGACCCAAGAGCTGGGCTGAAGCACTTCTACAGATGCTGCCTCAGCAGCCGTAGACATCCATGACAGTAAGGAGAGGGGAGGATGTTTTTCCTTTAGGTTGTGATGACCCATAGGTTTAAATTCAGGTTGATGCATGACTTGAAGACTTAGTGGCTATGAAGAACCTACCATGGGGAAGACCAGCAAGGATGAGGAGAGCTGCTACTGCATTTGATTCTCTCTTTATTTGGAAAAAATAGACTTGGCTAAGCTTGTACACCCATCCTGCCCTGTGATTGCCACATCTTTCAAGCTGTCAAAATCACAAAAAGGGAAGGCATGTGCCAGCAACCTTCATTTGGTGTTGCTATAAATGTCTTCCTGTCTTGGAGAGTGTGGGAAGAATCTTTTGATTTGTGCTGACATATATAGTGAAAAGCTACCCAGTATCATATTGCATTGTGATAAGCTGGAATGTCTTTTTGCTGTATTTCATCTGGCAGACCTTCCATATAAAGCTACTGTTGTTTTTTAACTGGAGTTGTTAGCTTAAAAAGAAGAAACATCCTATAATCTAGGAGCCTTCAGGTTGTTTTGCTCGTGAGGATAACCAGAGGTGGAGGCATGTACCTTTTGATCTAATTTTTTAAAAGTTTTGTTTTATTCTCCATATTTCAGGATATGCACAAAGATCCGACTTCCTTGAAGAAAGGAGAAATAGCCAAAAATGCTTTCCTTCCTTCAAGTTCTTTTAGCACTGAGCAGAAGTTCCCCTTCAGTCATTGCACTGGGACCATGTTTTGGCTGTTTCCAGGCTGTCTGAACTTTCTTCTCAGTTTGAGCTTTCTACAGTATTGCCTGATGTTTTTGTAACATGGGGTGCCATCACTACTGTGCATAACCCTGCTCAAAACCATGTACAGGCTTAAAATCCTGAGCAAACTTGCAGAACCTTGTGTTCTGGATGGAGACATGTGCTTTGTTTCTGTATGCCTAAAATTAGTATTGCAGCTACATGAACCTATAGAGGAGCATAATGATTTCTCGAAAATACCTGGAGTGAAAGATCGCATTGGAACTATCAACTTCAGTGAAATTTAACTTGACCTGTATTGCCAGAAAATTGCTGACTTGTAAAATTCTGTGGGGCAGGAGGTGGGTGGATGACCAGACTTTAACACATTGGCAGTTTTATTTGCTGCAAAAGTAGCACTTGGTTGACTGTACCTTCAGGCTGAAATTGCTGCTTGTTTAAGTCTCTGTTAGTTCCAGACTTGGCAGTTTTTGAATTTAGTAGCACCTCAGACACAATTTATTCCTGTGCATGTACACTGTGCTGGTCCTAGCTTCTAATGCCATCACTCAGCAAGCATGAAGCACTCATGCTGCAGAGTACCTGCTTTTGCAGGCACTTAGAGAAACCAAAATCATGAGCTTGCTTTTTACCCTTCTTGATCTCCTTTGCTTTGTATTAGCTCAGTGGCTGCAGAGTTCATGTGGGAGCCCACTGGGATGGTTCCTTGGAGGGTCTTGTTGAAAGCTGTTTAATTTGAAACATGTGGTATGAAATGCCCTGCATATGATCTCCTGTTCCCATGAGACAGCAGCATGTCTGAAAATTTGCTAGCTACTTCGGGTGCAGACCAGACTAGGGAAGGTTGCAGTTGAGCCATAGTGCACATTTTTATTGCCTGGAGGTATTTTTGATGACAGATTTATTGTTCAGTCACAGCTTTATGCAGTTAGCCTTTGACAGCTCATTTTTCCTTATATTAAAACTTTATTGTTTCAGATATTCCAAAACAAGCCACATTTTCATAAATGAAATAGCTGTCTGGTCATTTTTCACAGGGAAAGTGTCCCACTGAGTAGTACTAATCACCATCTGAACTGCAGAATATGGCACTAATATGAGTGAGAAAAGATGATGGATGGGTGATGCTGGTTTTGAGGTTTTAGGCTTTAACATTTATTTTCTGAGAGGCAAAGTGTGATAGTCATGAAGCCTCAGTGGTGCCAGTGTGGGCTGTCCTCATTAGTGGGGTAGCAGATGCATAAGCTGTCTGCCTTGTGCCCTGAGGGAAGAATATGGGTGGGGAACTGAGGCACAGAAAGATGGATATGAATAAAGCTGGTAATATTCAAAACAAAACTAATGAAAAAAACCCACCCACAAAAACCACTGCAGCTAAATGTGCCAAAGATTGTCAATCCATAGCCGTGCATCACTTCCACAGGAAGCCGGAAGCGGGGAAGGAGCCTGAGCTCGGGTTGTGTCACTGACAGACACAGGCTCTGACCACTAAAACCTCCTTCCTCTCTGGGTTCCTGGTAGGGAACGCACGATTGAGCAAGTTACTGAAAACCTTGAACCTGAAGGATAAACCAGTTTAATATCTGTATGAATGAGGTCTACTGCCTGCTGCAGTGAGGAGTATGCCTGCTAATGTGGAGGGACATGCCAGCTCTTCTGTAATACGTGGCCAGCTGTGCAGTGTTATGGTCTGAAGAAGTTGTGTGGTAGGGGAAGAAATATAAGTGATGTTATTCTGGACCTGAACTGGCAATGTTTCTTCTCTGAATCACATTTCAGAGCATGTGTAACTTGCATCCTACTGTTGCAGCAGGTCAGCCTTGAATGCTCTGCTGGCCTCATGTCAGCCCAAGGTGTTTATCAGATCCGGCTTGTTGATCACCATCCTAGCCTGGCTGATGTATCCATGAGATAAGACTCAGTGATTTCTAGGCACATTTTCCTTCAAAACTCCCTCTGAAAGTATGGAACTGTGCATGTCCCGCCTCAGTCATCCTCCCAGAGGAGCATTTTGTTAATACTGGAAATGGGGGCATAGAGAGCCTGTATTGGGGCAGCAAATGCACCTTTGACCATTGTATCCTTGGTTTTCTAAGGAAGTGTGAATGCTTCATGCTGTGCAGGCATCTTGGGCAGTCAAAGGAACTGTGTCCAAACTAGGGACCTAGTAATGCATTTCCTCCCTTGTAGTCTCTAATGCTTCTCAGCTTCACAACCTCTCTTCAGTTCATCCTTCAGTGTTGATAACACATGACGTTTTGTAGAAACAGCTTTGTAACTTGTCATTAACTTTCTTCAGGAGCCAAAGGAACTTAATGGCTTTAAGGTTGCTGTTCAGAGAATGATATAATCTGATCTGGTTATGCTCAGCTGACAGTGGGTCAGCCTCATGTACTTTGGTGCTGCCCCTTCTGTCTCACCTATCCATGTGTGCATCACCAGCCCCAAGGCTGAAGCTTATCTCCAAAGATAATCTTGGGAAGCCAAATGCTTCTCCAGGTTGCAGCACAGATTCCCTGCCTCCTGCATTCTAGCCTCGATTAGCAAAATGAGATGTGCTTGTCTTTCCTTAGCAAAATCTGGTTTAATTCTGTTTTTCTAAAGAGTGAAATATAGCACTTGTTTTGAGAGCTGATAACACATGAAGTGTTTAGCAGCAATTGCAAGTTGAAACCAGGCCTTATGTCTTCTCAATTTGATGGGAGAGTGGCATCATTGTCTGCAAAAGATATTCCACCCTTGCTTTCCCTGCTTTGTTGTTATACTGAGGGTAGAAGATTTCTTTGCAGCTCTTTGACCTTATTTCATGCCTAGTCCATGCACGCTTCTAAGTATGAATTTTGGGGCAGTGTCTGCTGGGTCTTTGACAGCTCAAAGGAGCATGTGTTGCCCTAAATCATTTGCTTTGCCCACTTTGTACCTAACATGCAGACACCCTCTTTCTGTGCTATTTTTTTTGTCTAATTCTAAATTTTTTTGCCTTGGTGCAGTCACTGCATGCACTTTGCAGCTGCTTAACCAGGAGCAATTGAGGCTGACTGGGAGGGCATGGAGGCAAGGAATTTATATTCCAAAGGCTTCACTCTGTTCTTGCAACATCACCCCAATCAATGTTATTTGAAATAATACTTTGAATTTTTTTTTTTTTTTTGCACAAATTCCTTCGCTCGAGCACAGGGAGATCAGCAAGAAGGGAGGAATGCTTCTGAAACCCAGCAGGCAGTGCCCTCTGGATGTGTGTACACATTGCAAAGTCATCAGTCGTTCAGTTGTTGACTCAAAGTTATTCCGGTTTTCCAGTGTGCTTGTTCCCTGCTGACTTATAGCCACAGATGGTAAAAGTAAACTTTGCACTTTTCAGAGTGTAGTCCTTTCCCAGATTTTATTTGTTGCTGTCTTTTGTGGTTTGGTTTTGGTTTGACTTTTAATTTCCTTGGGGATGGAGAAGGAGAAGGTAGTGCTCAAAGAGTGAATTTTGCCCTGATTTCTCAAAAATATTTCTGATTACAAAATCTCTTCCTTCATGTTGTTTCCAACATCCAGAGGATAGTTTCTTCTGGGGAGCAACATGATCTGGAGAAGAAACTTTAGCTGGTGCTTTTCTGGGATATAGGTGTGTGGTGGGTGCTCAGTGGGGTCTCTGAGTACAAATGGAGCCATGTGGGACTTGCTAGAAGTGTGATGGTGTCCTGGTTTTGGCTGGGATGGAGTTAATTTTCTTCCTAGTAGCTGGTATAGTGCTGTGTTTTGGATTTGGTGTGAGAATTATGTTGGTAACACACTAGTGTTTTAGTTGTTGCTAAGTAGTGCTTGTACTAGTCAAGGGCTTTCCAGCTTCTCATACTGTCCTGCCAGCAACAAGCTGGGAGGGGGCACAGCCAGGACAGCTGAGCTGAACTGACCAAAGGGGTATTTCTGTACCATATGACATCATGCCAATATTTAAACTGGGGGGAGTTGGCTGGGGGCACTGTGGCTCGAGGACTGGTTGGACATCGGTCAGCAGGTTGCAAGCAGTTGTCATCACTTGTTTTGTATATTATTATTATTATTCCCTTCCTTTTCTGTCCTGTTAAACTGTCTTTATCTCAACCCACAAGTTTTACTTTTTTTTCTGATATCTCTCCCCCATTCCACTGCAGGGGCCGGCGGGGAGTGAACAAGTGGCTGTGTGGTGCTTAGTTGCTGGCAAGGGGTTAAACCGTGACAGATGGGAAGGAAGAATTAAAGCTTATTGCTTGTAATTATAAAAGGCAGTTGTTAAGTCAGGAAAAACTAGTGAGTTAATGTGGTTGGGGATACTAAGTATCTGTGCATAGGGGACAGAGCTGTGTTAATGCAACAGTTTATAGACACTGAGTGTGATCAACATTTGATCTTACAAATATATGTAGGTTTTGGGTCAGTTAAGGTTAATTAAAGTTTTTTTTTTTTTTTTTGTCCTAGAAGACTGTGATTTTAACTATAAAAATAATTATAGTATTTATGCATAGATCTAATGCTGCCATATCTGCATTTCCAATAGGCAATGGAAGATCTTTATTCTTTGAGGGTTGGTTAGTATAACTACAAAGGTATGAGTAAAGGAAGGGAAAAAAAACCCTATAATAAGAGTGCTCTGTGTTTGTATTCACTGCTGTTATTCTTTAATATTTTCTTTAAAACAGTAAATGCATACGTAATTGCACAGCCAGTTCATTCTCAGGGTCACTTCTTAGGCTATAAAATATTGCTTCTTGTAAGCCTTTTACCCTGAAAGGGGCCAGCAAACATAAACTGGCCTCTTTAAAATGTAAAATTTACCTTTAATGATGTATTTTTTTGTCTTTTTCTGTGGGTCAGATACTGCTTGCTGAATCTCTGCCTGTGACCTATGAATTTTACAAAAAGTGCACTTCTTTCTGCATAGTGTGGTGGGAGTGCAGGTTGACAAATAGTGCTGTAAGTGTCTTGGTGAGGTACCTATAGTGTCTGTGAGGGAACCCAAATTGCTTGCTTTAGGATTGAAGTTGAAGGATTTGGAGTTTAAAGCAAACTTTTGCTGTCTGTCAGCAATAAGGATCTGTCTGCTCTAGGAAAATCTCTTGTGGGCAGAGTATTTCATCTTCCTTTGCTTTCCCCTTTGCTCCCAGTCTTGTCAACTGGAGTTTTCAATGATTAAACTACAGCATATGCTAAGAGTGACAGCCAGAGTGTGCTAAAGGCTAAGGCAAACTTGTGGAAGTGCCTTGTAATTCAGAACAGTGGGAAAAGTATTGAAGTTGTTTTGGCTGAATGACACAAATTCATATTACCAATTCCTTGCCAAAGATGGGGCTGCTTTCCTAAGCAGCCAATGCCTGTGTACTGTGTTGCAGGGGCTGCAGTTGTGCACAGATCATCTCCTCTCCTGCATTGATTCTTTCAACTCCCACTAATGTGCACTTGGAAGAGCAAGTGATGAGAAGGAATGAGCAAAGAGTTTGTGCTGTGCAGGCACAGCACGAAATGGGAGAGAGACCCCAGTGAAGCTGGTGCTGGCTGGACACCAGGTGCAGTCTCTGGTATGCAAGAGTAGATGGGGCTGGTGAGCTGCCTTTCCCTGCCAAGACTTTTATTGTCAGGTCAGACTTGGAAATATTTCCAGCTGCCAGGTGGGATGACCCAGGCTTGAACTTTTGGCTGCAGTGAGAAACTCGCTTGCACAAAATGAGCATGATATGTGCATGCTTGCTCCAGGGATAAAGCTGCAGATGAGTGCATGAGCAATGGTCAGCCCTGGAAGTACCCTACAGTCTGGTTGCTTTTGGGCTCCCCTGCTGTCTGGGAGAGCAGAAGATGTAGAAATGCTCCATCTATTTTCAACAGACAAAGTAATTCTTTTTACTAGAATAGATAAAAAGGCAGGAAAGAGGCTTTGAGTTCCTTAAGGAACTTGTAGGGTGACTAGGGATGCTGAATTTGAGGCATTACATTTGATATCAAGTTCTGTCCCCATCTTTGACTCTTTGATAGTCCAATGTGGATATGTATGTTGTGCGTCCTCTGCAAAGCTTTGGGTAGCTGTTTATATTTCACCCTTTTTCAGGCAGGGTGGTTTTCAGGCTAAAGATCTGTTACCCTGTTCAGGGCTTTAGGACATAGAGTAAGGAGGAAAATTTGGAAACAAAAGTTTCGTGCTACAAAGCATCAAAATGTTGCAACCTGTGAGTCAAAGCTAATAAACATTATCTTGGGCTTTCTTGGTGGGAAAAAAAGGCTGCTATTCAGAAGCTTAAATTCATGAGTGTGGTTGGGACTGGAGTTGAGAGCTCAGGGCGAAACTTCTTGCATGGGTGGCTAAATCAGGGTCTTATGCTGATGACTGTTGGATGGTTTTTACTATGCTATTTATACTAAAAAGCTTGCCTCAGTGATGAAGAAAAGGGTTGCCCTTAAAAACTACTTAGGGAAGAGACTTACAATTGGTCTGGTTCAGGCTGAACTGTTTGGAAGCTCCTATAAAGCTTTAAAAAGTTTTGGAAACAAGAGGCTAAATCCAGGTAGAAGCTGATGATCTGCTCTGAAGTCAGTGGGAGCTGCTCCAGTGACTTCAGGGATGAGAGCCCCATCCATTGGTACAGAGTCTCATGTGTGCATTGATAATGCTTATTTATTGTTTAATGTGGGGAGATGAAGGCTTACTGTGGGTGTGATTCTTCTTCAGTAACAGGTAAAGGCAGGGCCAGGACTACGGTTCGTCATAGTATAAGTGTGCTCAAGCTGCTGCAAACCCTTCTGCTGAGTCTGGGAACAACATTAAGGGTCCCAGAGTGAGACAAAAGGTGTCATTTCCATGCTGCTGTACACCTGTGGACTTTGAGTTTGGCTTTGTACACATGGCTTTTGACTTGAGCTGTTCTCCATTTGGTGCCTGAGGAAAGAACAGCAAAGTACCCTTTGCAAAAAAGAGCCTCTCTGAATTTGGGAGTGGTCTCTTCCTGTGTCTGTGTCATTGCCTGTATGTTGTGTGTAATGATACTTGCCTGCCTTTTGTATGTTTGTTTTTTTTTCATTCCCACTCATAGGAGTGTATTTAGTAGAACACTCTCTTGATATAAATTGACAATTTTCTTTTTTCTTTTTCTTTTTTTTTTTTTTTAAATAGGTATATTGCAGTGGATCTGAAAGTGATGTAAGAAAGAATTATAAGAAAGAATTGCTCCTGGGAAGAGAAGCCTTCCTGCAAAGCCAACCTGAAGATGTGGACTGCCATTGTATTCTTCCTGATGATTTCTTTCTGTATATGTGAACACAGGTTTTCTGTCCTGAAAGGGAGAGGAGTCCATGTAGTGCGAATAAACAGGCTTACAACTGAAAAGCGGTGCAGGCAGGCTTGTCAAAGCCCAGGTGCTTCAGGTGAGGTTCTTGTCTCTTAGCTGGATTTTCTGTTCCCTAAAGGTCTCTTCTGCTCCCCTTATAACTATCTCTTTTAGTTCCAGTTGTTTACAAGCATTTACAGTTATGGCTTCTCTGTGCACGCCTGTGGTGCTAAATAACTTCTGACAACTTTGGTTAAATTGAATCCAGAACAACCATTTCCCAGGGCCCTTCTAGCTTCCGTAAGAAACAGCATGCATGTGTGCTTTGTGTGCACCGGTAGCATGCAAATGGTGTTAGGTCGCTTGATTTGAAGAATGATTATTCCATGCTGCCAGATGTTTGCAAGTGAACAGTGCTTGTTGTACACAGCTGCACTGGAATGACTAGTCTTTGTTCACTGGTATTTATGTGTGTTTTTTCTGCCTTAGAAGAAACCAGTTGTATCCTGCAACCAAGCACAGGGTTAAACAAGTCTGGGGAGATGAGATCCTTCTGCTCTCTATCTCTGAGATGTCTTTAAAAAGTGTTAAACATCTAAATGCGTCTTTCAGAGTTGTCCTTACGAAGGACCCTATCTTATCTACCCACATGTAGCCACAGGCTACAAACAACTGGTAATGCTGTGGTGAAGATGAGACCTTGACTCAGGTTGAGAAATGTCTGACAATCAGATTGATAGGAACATCATAAAGATTCCTTTTCTTAATGCCCAGTGGTTTCAAACTTTTATTTTAAACACGAGACATGCCTTCATAGTGGAAAATAAGCACCTTTATAAACTGTTTTATTTAGGAGGTAAAATATAACTGGGTTTGTTTCCCAGGCACAAGAGCTGTGAAAACTTCAGCTTCTGCTTTTTAAGGTGGTAAACCCTAGAGAGATGACACATTCATACTGACCGTACTGATACTTAGGGTCTGTAGCATGTTTGTCCGTTCCGCTTGAGAATCTCTAAACACTGTGCACATGTTATCTTAACCTCCTGATACCCTGATAAGGGTAGAAAAGGTGTTAACAGCTGCCTTTTCCAGAGGAGGGACATAAGGAATCTAGTTAGTCTGTGATCAGGGCTAGGAGATGGTCTGAATGCATGCTTCACCCTGTTGCTGACTTCAACCACTTTTGTTTATACCCTTCACCTTGTTCTCGCCTGATGTGTTTTGTATAGAGCAACTCCAGTTGAGTGTTAGCTTTGTTGGGCAGAGGGGGTTGAGCCATTAGAATTAGGTGACCCATTCCACCTTCAAGAAACTATGCAAAACTAAACCCAAAAGCATAAACCTTTTCAGGTTTTACATTCTGTATTAAACCCAATGAAGCAATTTAATTCCAATTTGTTACTTGATGGCCAGTCTGTTGCACTACTTGGTGCCAAAGGAGATGGCAAAGATACGAACTCTTGACATAAGTAGATAGCCATGTGCAGACAGATTATCTCCAGAGAAGGACCTGAAATGTCTTTTTTTTTTTTTAATGATTAGCTTTAGATTTTAAGATCAGACTTTACTAGCCCCGTTCTTCATTCCCATCTTCCCCAAGTATATTTATTTTTGTGCTTTCTTTCATTACAGACATGAGGCCTGAGGCTTAGATGTCAGAATAGTCACATCTATGTAACTGTCAGTAAAGGAGCAGTGGTTGGTTTTTTGTATTTTTTTTCAAGTATTACAGTGTTAAGTTGCAGGCCAAGGTTGTATGGGAAGATGTCTTCATAGCTACATTGCTTGGAGAAGTGGAAAAACAACATTCCTAGCTGGTTAGGCTCTCTTCTGTAAACGTAATTTATATCCTTGCTGATATAACATCATTAACTTAGAGAAGTAGTGGAACTATGACAAAAAGAACCACTTTTGCCTGTACATTCACATCTCAGGTGTGCCCTGCAGAAAAGGGAACGGTTGCTGGTCTAGGTATTCCAGTATTGCCTTTGAATATCCACAGATGTCAGGGTACATAGTTAGCAAACTAACATACCACAAAATGATTGTACCAATATAATGTGACAGTTTGACACTTCAATTACATGTTAATAAAAGCAGAAAAACTCTCTAGGGCTGACAGCATGGGTAGAAACTCTAAAGTCTGTATGTTGTCTAATGCAATGGGTTCGAGTCTTCAGATGCTGCTAGGGTAAGTGATATACATGAAGGAGAAAGTGTCCATCTTGGCAAAGATCTGGCAATCCAGGATTCCCAGGTGCCTGGTGAGCACAGTGAACCTGTGTTGGGAGGTAAGATAAGCTCATGCTCTTTCCTTTGCATCCCCAGCCATATTCAGAGCTCTCCCAAGTTTCTTCTACGGTGGCCAGTCCAGGGCTGGAGGGGAACATCTTGGCCATCTGAGCAGTAGCAGTCTTGCTCTGAGAATAGAGCTACTTACCCATACTCTGGGCTATCTTACATGCTCTGGGGAAAATAAAGGGAAAATATGACATGGCTGCAAGAGCAAATGTTCCTGCTCCCTACTTTCACAATACATCTGCTTACCTGGCTTCTGCTTGCCTTTGGGCATCTGTGATTTCTTTCCATTAAACAGCAGGCTTAAAAATGAAATAAACTGGTTTGGTAGTGCAAGACCTTGCTGTCTGCTCACATGGTTTCCTTTCAGGGTAGCTCTGAAGACCTTTTGTTGTCCTTCCACTTTTTTTCTTTTTTTTTTTTTTTTTTTTCTGTCTCCTAATTGGAAGTGAGCAAAAAGGTGCCACTGGGTGGCACCTGTCTGGCAGCGGACTCATCAGCTGGAGTTGCATCAAAGGGAGTACTAGTCAGTCCAGCTCAACAGAGGTATCTGGTTGTCCT
Organism: Phaethon lepturus; assembly: GCF_000687285.1. NCBI lineage: Eukaryota > Metazoa > Chordata > Aves > Phaethontiformes > Phaethontidae > Phaethon > Phaethon lepturus. The sequence continues at coordinate 23,740 of NW_010533711.1, forward strand.
GGGGAGCATCAGGGAAGTCATGAGCACCTGGATACCATCCTGATGGCAGCAGAAACCAGGTCCTTTAACCATGCTGACCCCATCATCTCATTAGAGGTGGTATTGGGAATCAGGACACATCCAAACATGCTTTAATTTCTGAGGAGTGAATTTTAATTTCCTGAAGGGCTGCTGCTGTATGTCCTGCTCTGTGTGACTGTTGAAGCTTTTTCATTACATTGCTTTTTAAGTACTGTTTTTTAAAGGCTTTGAATTTAGTCACTTTCTTAACGTTTTATCAAAGTCAGGAAAATTGCATCTTTGCTAGTTTCTTTAGGCCTGTCAAAATAGACTGCAGTTGTTAGTACAGGGTTTTCTTCAAGATCATAAATTTTCCACAAGCCCTTTTAATATCTGCGGTAACATAATTTTTTTTTAATGAAAAGTTCAAGCTTCCCATAGCCTTAATCCTCCGTGAGTGTAACTCTTTGTAGATAAGAGCTTTAAATATAGCCATTTGTACCACATAGGCATGTTCTTTGACCTTTCTCACACTTCTAACAAAACACAGAAAATAATTTCTCCTACCATACACTTAAGTTCTCTTTAATCCGTGGATGGGTGGTCAGATGTGTTGGGAGGTAAGATAAGATGGGCACATATCTGCTTCATCCCAGACTGAGCACTGTGTTATCTTCTGGGTTTTTTTATTACAGCATGTATCCCAGAAATTAATTGCGTGCTACTGTGATATTACATAAAATCATAGCATAATTTAGGCAGGAAGGGACGTTTTGAAGGTCTGTGGTCCAAACCCGACTTAGATCTGGCTGTTCCAGAAGTGATGGGGATTGTACCACCTCTCTAGCCCCTAGCCCAGTGCTTGAGTGCCCTTGTGGTGGAAACCACAAAAAAAATTTTTCCCTTCATGTTTGAGCTGGGATTTCCTGTAAGTCATCTGCTTCAGCCCCTCAGACATCTAGTAGCCTCCGTTTAGACTCACTCCAGTATGTGAATACTGCACTTGTATGCTGGGGAGCCCAAAACTGAGATGCCTCCTCAGAGAGAGGTGAGAGGAAGTTCATTCCTTCCTTCAAAGCTTGGTTATATGTACGTAAACATGCCCAGAAGGAAGTTAGTGAGTTCTAAGGGATGCCAGGAGAGAGCTTCTGCTGTGTTGAGTTTATTTAGCTTGTGTTGGGATTTGACTTACTAAAAGACAATTTCTGTGATGGTTCCTGTGACTGATGGTATCATTGTTCACGGAATGAAGAGTAAATTTCTGTGGAACTCCAAGAACTGAGATGAGAGCTGTCTTCCATGAGTCATGAGATGGGTGTCTTCTTAGTTTCAGCTCACTTCTTTTTTCCTCATTAACACATCTATATGAATACTAGCATTTAGACGGGTCCAGACTGTAGTGCACTCTCTTTGTCACTGTCTAGGTGAGTGAATTGCTGCTGTTAGGAGATGCTGGTACCAGAAGACAAGCAGGTAGGTAGGCTGCAGCTGCTATATTGATTTTATTGGCTTTCCAATTATTTTCACTAAGACTGAGTCAGGATCTTGTAAGGCCAGACCTTACAGCTATCAGTGTTCTTTTTAATACTTTAATTATAGCCATGAAGCAGTGTGTTCAGTATGCTGTGTGTAGTGACCCATTTTCTCTGCTTTTTTCAGGTAACCATCACTGTAATTGGTCTGTGCCCTACCAGAATCGCTGCGTCCTCTTGCAGTGTCACCAGCTTAGTGTGTGCCAGAATGCCAGCGAACAAGACATCAAAGATCTGCTTGCAGGTAACACCATGCTTTCAGGCTCCTGCTAAATCTAGGATCCTGGTCCTTTTGCTTTAAATGCCTACGTTTAGACCGTGACTGGCTTTCAGCTGAGGGAGATGGGTTGTGAAGTGCCTGCACAATGATTCTGTAGGTAAAGTCGGTACACTGGAAACACTGTTTCACTAGCCTGGTAAGGGCGCTGGCACTTACATGTGCATGACGTATCTGTGAGTAATTTTTGTAACTATTACTGAGTAAGTTTGTCTCCATGCTGAAGACATTGTTCATTCAAGCCATTTGCACTCCACGTGCTGTCCTTTGGAAAATAAGGGCATAACAGATGTATTTATATTTTTTAAGAGAAAGGAAAATGTCTTGGCATTGTTTTTTCTGAGATTGCCAGGATTTTGTGCCAGAGGCAGCAGGCTGCTTCTATAATCAGAGCAGCCTTAGCAGCAATTGCTCATGGTGACTTTCAGGTGTCCAGGGTCTTCAATTTTAATTAAGTGACACAATAACCAAGCAGAGCTTGTTGGTAATTGGGGAATCAATCTTCTAAAGTGTGTTTCAAGCGTTCGCTGTACCGAAGTTTAAAAAAAAAAGAAAGCTTCTTCATGGTTCTTTTCAGTTGGCAAAGGCTTCTCTGCAACGTAGCAACCAGAGCTTTGATAAGCAGATGGGATTTTTTTGACTATAAATCAAGATCACTAGTTGTGAAGGAAATTCTCCTGAATTATGAAGGTGTAAGTGGAAGTTTCCACTCAGTTTTGAGAGGTGAAAATTATGAATCTAAGCATGAAGGCTTTGTTGATACTCTGTAACTTCAAAAGCATGAGTCTTCTTCTCAGGTCCTGTTGACAATGTGCTTCTACGTTGCAGCTCTGTACTTCATTACCCACCTTTTTGTGGAATTAATTCCCTGGTTGGGAAAATGCCAGCAAAAACCACCACCAACAACAAAAAAACCCAACAAAAAAAACCCCAAATGGGTTATGTGCAATAGAGGCAGGGGTCTGAGTTTTCCTGTTCTTGCTGACTTTAGGACTGATTTATTCCAGTTTTACTACATGTACTGCAGAATATGTGTTCTGCTTTGCATGCTGGGGGTATGAGGTCAGGTTTGAGCATGAGAGTTTTGTTCTTATGAAACTCATTGGTTTTGTCTTTTTGAAGAAATTGTCAGTGGGAAAAGGGAAACAGTCCTGTTTCACCACCAAAGCTATCCACAGAAAAAGGAGAGGATGGTGAATGCATGGGTTGACCAACACAACGTGGAAAACCTGTTTTCCTCAACTGTTCGAACTCGCAAGATTCACTCGAGGCATTTGCTTGGGGTTAAGAGTGAAGATGTGATAACAAATGCAAGAACAGTAATTGCAAGCAATGCTACCACCACAGTGACCACCACCACTGCCATAGCCATAACAATGAACGTTACAAATGCAACTGTCCTCACTACAGTTTATGAAACAACTGCCAAAGCCTCAAACGCCCCTGAAGGTTCTGATCTCATTGCTGAAGCCATGTCATCCAATGCTTCTTCTCCCACTTCTGGTATCATCCCTGCTTCCACTTCCAGCTATGTCACCAAGCTCGTGACCACCACCAAAAAATCAGGAAATAGTAGCTCTGTCTCATTATTGTCCCACACTTCTTCTGCTCCCCTCACTGTCATTTCTGAAGCAGGTACTCAAATGCCTCAAATAGAGCCGTTTAACCCAGCCACCACCAGCACTTCCCACTCTAGTAGCTCCACCACTGTTGGAGCTCCCCCAAACACATTAACCACCCTCATCCTGCAGCATGCAGGAACATCTTCCACTGCTTCCACTCATGCCATGGCACTCACCCCTTTGGAGAGTTCACGCTCTGCAAATCCACTGCCTGCCATTACATTGCTATCTCTAGAGTCAGAAGCAAGTACAGCCACAACATCCTTGAGTAAATCAACTTCTCTTCTGGGCTCTACAAGAGGTGCCACAGTTTTAACTACTGCCTCTACAGCAGAAACTGTGACCGGGCATGGAATAAAGTCAACACCTCACATTATTTCAACAGCCATGGCTCCAGCAGATGTACCCAAAACATCAGCTTCAGGCCTTGCAGAATCTCGGGACATGGACAATGAGTATCTTCTCATTGCTGCCGAGCCCCTGACTCGGTACTTAGTGGATAAAAGTTCACTTCTTGCAGTGCTCTTACTTGGTACATTTTTTTTCGTAACTGTTATAGTTCTTTTCCTTATGCAGGCCTATGAGAGCTACAAGAAGAAGGATTACACACAAGTGGATTATCTGATCAATGGAATGTATGTGGACTCAGAGATGTAAAAGACAGGGGATAAAACAGTGGGCAAAGAGATGGAAAGGAGATTGAAAATCTGCCTGACTTGTTTTTCTTTCCTATTTGCCTATAAGACAAACTGAAAGTGCTTCCAAATTTACTTCTGGTGCAATTGAGGAGAAATGCCATGTACTGTATTAAGAAAAGAAATTTTTTTTTTAATCAATCGTGCAACAGGTTGTTGTAAAAAAAAAAAAAAAGTCATTTAAAAAACTTCCATAATGTACAGTAGCTTTGGCCTTTATTTTTCAATGCAAAACTAACCTAACAATGATGGGTAAGCCATCATTCTCAGAAAATGCTGTGGCGCTTTTTCAACTGTTTACAGTGCAAGTTCTTTGTGTTTCATTTGTTTCACATGTGCTTCTCTGAGAACAGAGCAAAGAATGCTCTCACCTTTTGCCAAGTGCTCTGAAATTGCCAGATGAGAAGTATGGAGTATTGCTGCAATATGGAACCTTTAATCCGATGTGTGTAATGTTTCAGTATGCTTCTTGCTTGTAAAGAGGTCTGTTTACAAGGCATTGTAAACTCTGTTTACTGCAAACCCAAGGTATCTTTTCACTATGGAGCAGATTACTGTGCCTCTGCACTTAGATGATCTTATTTTTGTATTCACTTAATAAATGGGGCCCTGGAAAGGCATATATTGTTGCATTTCTGTTTTCATTCCTGTCCCTGCCAGTTTGGAAGCAGGCAAGTGGGCTTCTGGGGCTTAAGCAAATTAGTTCTACTTCAGTATTCCAAGTATGGGGGCTTTGAAGACCTCACTGGAACTATGGACATGTCACAGAAAATTATGATCATCTTCCAGGATGCTGCTTCTGTAATTTCAGAGCAGTATGCTGCCAGTCTTCCAGGTATGCAGACCCATTCACTGCTTATTATCCTCTACGCATAGAGCATCAGGCCCTGTTTTGGTCTTTGTTTCACGTTTAGGATCAGCTTAGAGTTGCTAGTAATTTGGAAACCTTATTGCACATGCAGTTGCAGCTCACCTCCGAAGATCTGCAGTTGAGAGAGTGAGTAGAAAACACTTGATTTTTGGCAGGTGTTCTTCAGTGATTAATGCATCTTATTTGAATGGCACATGCATACCAATAGCAAAATACTGGATTAAGGTGCATTGTATTTTTTTTAACCAGACTGATAGCTTGTCTCTCACTTCAAATTAGTTGACTCCTCTTTAATCCTGATTGCATGTAATCTTGAGGCTGATAATAGGCAAACCTCAGAATTTGAGCTTTTGGGTTTTCATTTGGTTATTTATCCAAATTCTTTGGCTGTTTAGAAAGAGGTTACTTTGTAGACTTCTTGTACAATCATCAAGCTGAAAGTGCTATGAAAACAGCTGCAAATACCACAAGCAGCAGAGGCAAGGGGTTGTTTGAAAGAAATGGGTGGGGGGTAGTTTTCTTAATCTTGCCCAATACAAATCTGGAGGACAAAATTTCAGCAAGTATGTTGAGGAAAGGAAAGAGATTGCTTTGGAAGTAAGATGACGTGGTTGTCGGCATCAGGTTGTATTTTGCAGTGCTTTCACATGGACCGCATCTGCATGCCAGTAGAGCATATCTCAGGCTAAAACGATAGTGTGGTTTTGGGAGTCTCCCTCCTCATAAGGCTTGAAATGTAAGCCACAAAATTCGCATCAATATTTCTTGGGGGGAAAAAAAGCTTGAGGGACTAATTGTATTTTAAGGTTATTTTTAATTGGCTTCACCTCAGCAGAAGGAAACTAAACCCTGATTTCTGCCATCTTCCAGGAGCTGTGCATGTGCAGTATCTATGCAACACGATGCTGGGAACATTGCCCAGCATAGCTGGGGCGTTGCACCACATTTAGATGCTTGGGACTGTTCGCCTCTTAGTGCAACTGTTCTGAGCTGATAGCAGATGTCAGACAGATGCTGCTCTACAGTCACTAAGGCCAGAGACTTATCTTTACATAGGGATCTCTGGTTTCACCTTAATTGCATGACTTAAGCAGGTGCGTCACTAACTATACACCTAAGCATGTGGTCTTTGAGCTCTACTCCAGATACTAAGATAAGAGCTGTCTCCTCTACTCCCTGCTGTCTCCCAGGTAAGGACATGGGTGTTACCTCAGATTCAGCTCACTTCTTTTTCTCATTTGGCATCCAGATAAATGCTTACATTTTGATAGGATGAATGCAGGCAATAGTGCTCTTTGTAGTTTATACCTGCTTATGTAAGTGAATTCCTGTCTGTAGGCAGTGCTTTCCTGCATAAAGGGTCAAGGTTGTAGCTGTTCTGCTAGTGCTCTGCAGTATTTATTTATTTTAAATTGCCTGAGCCATTTCCACAAAGGCAAACTGTGATCATCAGACTTGTAATTACATATCCTGGAAATGGGGAGATTTTTTGATTAACTGCACAGCTAGCTGTGGCCTTGTTTCTTATGGTCTCTGTGGATCTCTTCATAGACCTGAAATTGGATACCAGATTCTGTGAGTGAAATTCACAAACCAATGCTTGTGAAGTTGCACCAGTTTTTATTCCCTTCTTTGAAGAGATATTAGACTCCTGTACTGATTTATTGGAGGTAGGAGGAAGGGGGTATTACTTAAACAAAACTCTTTCAGAGTTTTCTTTTCTAAAAGCAGATACTTTCTAAGATTGGTTTATTAAAAACAAATAAAATCCTTTGGGGATAATTTAAGTGGGTATGATATAATTACAAGAGTTGGAATTGGGTTACAACTCTATTTACAAGAGTCTTAAGGAGTTTCTCATGGACACAGTGAAAATAATACAACTACATCATGGGTAAAAGAAACCATCACCATAAAAATCTTTGTGGCTTCTTAACAGGTTCTTACAGGAAGGTGAGTAGTCATCAGAAGCATGTTGCAGTTCCCACAGCCCTGGCATGGTTACATCCAGGTCTCCTCTTCAGATACTAGTACAGCCTGTCTTTTTTGTTCTTATCTGAGTTATTGCACTTCCAGCTGTGAATTACTTTCTCAGCAGAAACTGAGCTTTTTAGTGTAAGGCTGAGCACTACAGCGAGTCTTGCCTCAGTGCATTTCTGCATACAAGGTAGAGATCTTCATGCTTACCATAGGGTCATAGAATGGTTTGAGTCAGAAGAGACCTTTCAAAGGTCATTAGTCCATCCCCCCTGCAATGAGCAGGAACATCTTCAACTAGAGCAGGTTGCTCAGAGCCCCGTCCAACCTGACCTTGAATGTTTCCAGGGATGGGGCATCTACCACCTCTCTGTGCAAGCTCTTCCAGTGTTTCACCACCCACATCATAAAAAATTTCTTCCTTATATCTAGTCTGGATCTACCCTCTTTTAGTTTAAAACCATTACCCTTTGTCCTATCACAATGGTGCTCAAAGTGCACTGCCAGCTGGAGAAATGTCAAGTATCCCAATGGTTTTGTCTTGTGCTAGCTCAGTTTAGGCATTAAAAAATAAAAATATTGTGCTGGACCCTGGCATCTGAAAGTCAAAGTGTGTTTTCTCACTTGTACATTGAAACCCAATTGTAAAGATTTGGCAGCTTTTCTGGTTCTGTTTTGCATCTAGCTACTCATGAGCGTTGAAGGAGGAGAGCAGTAGGACTGTGGAAGGTGGGTTGCACATGCAGTCCTCTAAAGGCCTCTTCTGTAGTGGTGGCTTGATATGCAAGTTTGAAGTAATTAGGATTTCTCCCTTTTGGCTCTTTTTGTTTTGGAGACCACCAGCACCAAACATTCAGTTTGCTGTTTCTACTTACAACCTATTGTTTCTGTTTGGGCTAAAGCCAGCCTCCTAGAACAGCTTTGCTTATTTTGCTTTTGAGGCTGCAAATGGTGGCAAATCTATTGCATTTCATGGTGTAGTGTTGCAATACTTAATAGCGAGTATGTTAGACAAGGAAATGCAACACCTTTGAAAGTTTGCTTGCAGAATTACCACTATAACAATAGACAGGGTCCTACCAAGTTATCTAGAAGACATCTGCAAAGGGACTGCCAAAAACAACATTCTGCTGCTATGAAGCCTAGCATATCTGACGCACATGGGGTTTCAACCTGTTGCATGGCCTCCTCAATAAAACACAGGAATATCCTGGAATTAAATTTAGATTACATTAATACTAAATGCTACCTCCCTCTTATTTAATTGTCTGTTTTAGAAGTATGTTGTTCTAGACAGCCGAAAAAGAAAAGAAATAATGGAATATTAAAACATTTAAAGGAATAATAGGAATGAAGAACTTTTTGACTGCACACATGAGGTTGCAATATGCTATGTGGTGTCCAGAGAATACCGGAGCATATGCAGAACTCTTAAGCATGGCCTTTAAAACAGCTAATGCATGTAGTCAGAATAACACACAGGGAGCTCTGGAAACAGAGGTGTCATGGAGTTGGTTTCTCTGGATTTGTCTGGTGGTTCCTAATTTCTGGCATCAAAAAAAAGGAAACGTGAGCCCTGCCCTACTGAAGCATTTCTAAGGGCTTTTTCCGCTGTGGGTTCTCTGGTATGCTATAAAGGTAAGTTCATATTGCAGCATCTCCCCTGACCAGGGCAACAATAGCTGTCTCCTTTCCATGGCCTCTAAGTCTCATGAAACCTTTGTTGCACTTGGCTGAAGTTGGCCCATGGGCTCAAAAGCAAATGCTTTCATCTTGCACAAAGTATGGTCTTGTAAGTTTGTGTTTTTCTAGAAGAAACCAGGCTAAACAATAGCAAAGCCTACAGCTGTAATGATTCCTATCTACTAGAAGTAGCCAAGGGTTAGGACTCTGCTTTGACTTTTTGCAGGATAGCAAGTTATTGTGGACAAAGCTGGTCTTTGTTCTGCAGCTTTTTGGGTCAACTTCTTTGTCGTTTCATGTCCTTGGACCTTGTGTTTCTGTGCTGCTGTTAGGCTGGATAATGTATTTAGAGCAGTCCTGCCTTGGCTGAGAGATACCAGCAGGTTGTGCTGCGGGGCAGCTCTTCTGGAGTTTGCCTGTTCGGCCTCCTCCTGTCAGGGAAACCCCAAAGGGTCTGGGAAAAAAAAAGAGTCTCTGCCTGATCTAGGGCTTCCTGGTTAGCCCTGAGTGATGTTCAGCTTGTGCCTTGGCTGGAGTTACGTTTGAATTATGAAGTATGTTTGAAGGAGAGGTCCTTTGCTAGCACGCAGAACTTGCCCAAGATCCTGCTGGTCCCAATTAAAAATACTGAAGCCGTTTGGACGGGATTGTACAATCTGTTTGAAAAAGCAAAAAAATAACTTGTCTTCATGAAAAGTGGCTAAATATTTTAACCCCTTCAAGCTGGTACAGGTGAAACCAGTTACACTGGTTTGAGGGTCATGGACTTATGCAAGTGGTTCCTGTTCTTTACTGCATGCGGATGAAATTGTAGAGCCCAAGTCTGTGAGTGTAAACACTGTTAAATCCTTCTGCATAACTCTTATGAAGGAATGGAGAAGAAAGGAGGAGGGATTTATTCATCTTGAAATTGCTCACATTTAGAAGTAACTATTCATGACTCGTTTAAAGAAAAAATAAAATCAAGATTTAACCAAATCCTAGCATTATATTCATCATAAACTCTGCTCTAAGGTCTTGAGTTTTCAGCCACTGCTGCAGATTAGAAGGTGAGAACTTTCAAAAGTATCTAAACAGGGACATAAAATCCCAGAGTTATGTTGCAATTTCTTACATGTGCTCTCCACTGCTGTAGACATGTTGCTGAGCAACTTTGCTCATCCTTGGTCAATGCAAGCTAAGCTGAAGTCGGCAGCTGAATAATGATTAACTTTAAGTTGTACGACGGGGCAGAAGTTCCACATGCTCTTTGGAAACCGAGGCACCTTTTATCACAGTAGGGGAATGGGGAGGTGCACAGTGGCTGCCAGCTGGTCCTGCACCTTCATGGCATCAGGCAGTAATGGTTTGGTGTGGTACCTTGTGTGATCCAGGTGCTGTCAGCAAGGATATGAGCCTATAAAGTGCCAGAAAAGAGAGTTTGCTCAGAGAAGTTTTGCTGATATCGGTGCACAGGGCAGTACTGTTGGCAATCTGCTGAAATCCTTGCTGATGCTTTACCTAGTTCTGATTAATGTCCTGTTATGTAGGTATGCTCTAATACAGCTGTTCAAGGTGCGCAGGGTAAATGGAAGAGACACGTGCTCTGGATGAAAGTGCTTCTGGCCAGCTCAGTTGTGGGGACCTGTTGCTGGTAGAAGATGGCTCTAAACTGATTCCTCCTGTGTGCCTCCTGGTGAATATTCCCAACAGTGAGAAAGCAGCAGCAGTGCTGTGTGCTGCAAACCAATGTCTACAGGTTCCAGGCAGAAAGGCTGTCTGATCTGTAGAATAAAAGACAGGTCTTCTATCTCATTCTTCTATTTGCTGGGTCAAAGTGTATTGCAAGGATGTTGTAAGAGTTGAAGGCAATTTTTTTTTTTTTTGCTGATTTATTGATTTTTACATATTCCTACATGTCTTCACTGTTTAGACTGTGCTTAGTATTGGGCTAAAGATCTTCAGAAAAAAATGAGCTTCCCTGGAAATGGCACCTTGGAGTGGGTCAGTTTTCACTGGAGCTTTCCTCAAGGCCCGACCCCCCGCTGGGGTTGAAGCCCCCAGCATCTCACAGAGGGTCAGGCAGGTTCCTGGGGTCCAGAACTGCTTTGGGAATTTCTGTCGAAAGTTTTGCACTTTCCTTTCTACTTCAGTCTACAAGGAGAAGTAGAGAGATGTTTCTGCAGAAGAGAGCAATCTCGTCCCCCAGCAGTTTGTGACATGCAGTGAGCATCCCATTTTGAAGGAAATAGGGAGCCTCATTAACATGGTCTCCGTGCCTCTCCTGGGTCACACGCAGCCCGGGGGTCTGTTTGTAGCCAAACATAAAGCTTTTTGAAAAGATGATCTCACCAGTTGAAAACCACATGCTTGTGAACCAAAGCAGGAAGGGAGCAGTGGCTGAAAGGGGTGGAGGGCTCCACATGTGCAGCAGATGCACATGGCTTGCACTGGGACAACCTGTGTGGTTTTTTCCAGCTGTGAGCCTTGGTTCTGCCATCAGTGTGCGTAGGCCTTGGTAGAGTGTCCTTTTCTTTGAATGTTTGCAGTTTCATTAGCCAATGGGGAATTCTGGAAAATGTTAGTGAGAGCTGTCAGGCTGTGTAATGATCTCCCAAGGGAAGGAGTAGCAGCCGTACAGGAGTTCAAAACTTTGCAGGCGAATGTAGCACAGGAAAAATCCTGGGGATGAATGGGATGACCCAAGAACTCTTCTGTGAAGAGATAATGAATGATGGAAGAAATCAGATGAGGTGGAGAGAACTGTGTGCATGCTAAAGAAAAAGAAAGACCAGGCATTCCCATGAAGAATAGTCCTAACTGGACTGGGCAGTTAATCTTCATGCTTCCAGGTGTACATGATTGCTGGCCAGATGAAAGACATCTCTGTGGGCATTTATACAGAACTGTCTGCAGAGGGAATTAAAAGCCAGAACAGAAGCATTCTTTGAGGTACCTGATGTTAGTGCTGAAGAGATGTTGTTACCCCATTGACTTGAGTTGCTAGCTAAAAATACTGGGCTTCGCTGATCCAAGTAGGAGGGTCATGGAGCCACTTTCTGGCCACAGGACTGTGTAAAGGTTTGCTTCATTACCTTGTCCTTTTCCTATCTCAGCTTTCCAAATGCCTCTCACTAGGGAGAGCACACTGCGGCAGCAAGGTGAGACTGCCTCATCTCCCTAGTAGGGTGCATGGATACCCACTGTGGCTGCTCCTTCACACCCCACAACATGTGTGAGTTCATGTGTGCATGTGTTAGTCTAGTAACTGCCGTCCCACAACAGCTTTGAAGTATATCTACTTCAGCCATTGCCAACACAGATGTCACTGCTCTTTTCAAAGAAAAATGCAAGACCTCTGCTGTAAAAAAAGGCACGCGTGAGATGTCTCTTCCACATCTCTGAATCTGTTTGGCTCCAGCCCTGAAGCATGAGATTTAATATTCCTTCATGTCTTGCCATTTCCTGCCAAAAATGACCAGCAAGGTGCCACAGGGCGGCTAATCCTTATTCTGAGATTTATTACACCACAACCCCCCCTTTAACACTGCTAATAAAAAGCTAAACTCCACTTACCAAATGACCATGCACCTTTTGCAGGGCTGCCATGTGTTATCTGTTTATTCTCTCTCTGTGGGTTTCCTGGTCATTCCAGTGAGTTGAGGAGGTCATAACATATATGAGACTAATAATAAACCTGCACTAAAAGCAGCTGCACTGTGGAGGAACTTTAAACCCAAAAGAAAAGCAGACAGGGACAGTTTTAACTGCAGTTTGCTCTTCAATTGAAACCTGGGCAGGAGCTGATTGCCTGCCTTGCAATACTGTGTGGGTTGGGTGGGGATGCAGTCTGCATTGTTAACTTAACTTACTGCTATGATATTTACACAGATGATTTTAGCCTCTGACAATGGGAAAATTATTTTCTGTGCAACTTTATGGCTTGGGCCATCCATGTGCCATGGGAGAGAGGAGGTCTCAGGAGCACTGGCATTGGTTCTTCCAGAAGGTTCTCATACTCCTGACAGGTAAACAGTCACCAGGCAGGAGACAGGAGTACCTCTGTGAAACGTGGATTTTAAATCGCCTCACTTTGTCTTTTGTTCATCCCCTAGCTATAGCAGCCTTGCTGAAGACTTTTTCCAGTACAGGTCCCTCTCATTGTGTGCTTATGTAGACATCACAAGAGACTCTTGCCTTAAAGACACTTGCCTTTAACAACTGTCTTTGAATTGCACTTGTGGAGCTGGGCAATGGTGTGGCACAGATGGAGCAACCTGTGCTGCAAGTTGAGTTGGGGTTGAGGCACCAAGGAGGGTCACTGGAGGGCTGAGACTGCCTCCGCCCCCTGCCCCCAGTTTCCAAAGTAGCTGGCCAATACACTTTAGCTACATCTGTCATGTGTTGGGGATGTGCTGCAGCATCACCTATTTGATCCAGCAGAACCTAGAGAAAAAGGGATGTTTTAAGAGACAGGCCATGCTAGTGAGGTCTCCAGGCTGACTTGCTGAAACAGCTTGGGCAGACAAAGGTGCTTATTTCATTGAGACCTCCTGAGGTGCCTCCTTATTCACCAGGAATCTGGACCACAAGCTAAAACAGAAGGTTTCCTGAGCACAGCTGCTGCTCAGCCCAGAGCAGGGGTGAGCTGTGGCTGCCCTAGCCAAGCAGCAGCTGTTTTGTGTTACTGGGGCCCGATAACAACTTCCTCTTCCCTGTGTGTATGTTGGTGGCTTGGTGCTTTGGGGCTGTAGCTGCTGCCTGCCCTTGGCACTTCTCTCTGGGTGATCTGTGTGTGCAGGCAGCAGAAGAGAGGGCGAAATGCTGATTTTCTAGCTTTGGTGTCAGGGTGGGGTTTCCCTTGTTGGTGGAGGGACTAGGAGAACTGAAAATGAGCTGAGGGGGCTGCTGGTCCTTGCTTTTGGGCCAGTTGTTCTTGCTCTGTGGCTCTCACAGTTGCATTCACCAGACTCAAGGAAGGGCAGAAAATGGGAGTGTTCAGCAAGCTACAGCAGAATTAGAGAGCAGGAGGAGGAATAGGAGACAGGTTCTTGAAGTTTTTTGTCAAGTATCCTTTGTGTCGAACTTTGTCTGTCTGCTTAGGAAGAGTGATCCTTGCATGGGCAGGCTGATGAAGAGCACCAGGTTCTTCTCTTGCCTATAAGACTGGCTGGAGGCATGAGCATGGACAGGTGGCAAAGCAGTGGCTGTGGAATGAGTGAGAGCATGGAGGGCAGAGTGGCTGCACCTTGTTCATCCCAGTGATCAAACACACTGGTGAACCTCGCTTCCTGATGGTGCATTTGCCAGGATGTGGTGCTTGACATTGTCGCCAGCCTAGGAGATTTAGGTGTGCCTGACAATGTCCCTAGTAAGCTGTGCCACGTGTCATGATACAGCTGCTGTAGAGAATGTAGGCCACTTGAAACCAGAGGAGATGACCTCATTGGCTTGGTGGGGTTGGAGCCAGGGCCAGAAGGGTCACTTAGGCTCTGTAGTCTTCTAATGTGTTGTGTTAGTGGCACTGACAGTTTCCTGTAGTGCAGGTGCCTGGAAATGTGACAAGTGAATTTAAGTGACAAGAGCTAGCCTTGCTGCTCATACTCTGGAACACTTTACTGGTGGGGTCCATTCTCCATCCTTCTGTGGCAGTCACCCAAAGGCCAGAGGTATTTTTAGATCTTGGGACAGAAAAGCAAGAGATGCTTCCTTAATGTTGCACTCTCCAGAGTAGCTGACATGGGAATGTGCTACAAAGCATTTAGCCTTCAAGTGCATAAAAAAGAAGAGAAGCTGACCAGCCTCTCCTACACAATATGGCTTTTATTAACTGATATTTAATTATTTAAAATATTTTAGTCATGCTTCCCATTGCATTAGGCTGGAAGCATACATATATTGAGATACTGCCCATGGCTTGAAGAGCTTGTGACCCGTACAGACTACGATCTTTTGGGGTAGAAAAGAGAGTGAATGCAGAGAAGTGGCAACTGAGGAAGGTAGAGGAGAAGAGTGGTGAAGTCAAGAGAAGTGGGTGGGCCTCTGGTTTCCAGTTTATTGTTTCCTGCTTCAACCTGGACAATACAGCTTCTGCTTTTTTTATACAAGAAGAAGGATCCATGATAAGGGGGAAAGGAAACAGAAGCTGTCTGAGGTAGTGTCAGTTCTGCTTCGAAGCTTTCCATGAGGCATCGGCTCACCGTCAGAGATGTCAGCTCCAAATAAAACTGTTCCAGGACATTTCCTTAGTGTGCTGCACTGCAGCAGTCTGCGCTGGCTGTAATGCTGAGCAGACCACTTGGGGTGGTTTGGAAGAGCAACAAACTGCCTGCCAGGAAACATGCCTTCATTTCGTGGCAGGCTGGGAGAAAATGTGTACAGGGCTGCAGTTGTTTTGCATGTAAGAAACACTGGGAATTTGAAATTGCAGGAGAGGGAACAAGGGACCAAGGCTCGGTATGTCTTTGAAAGGAGCAGGAACGCTCTGCTCAGTACGAGGCCCTAAAATACATAGATTTTCATAAAAATCTATTTCTAACCTTGTCTGGGATGTGGGTAGCCATGGGGGAAAAAAAAGAGGGACTTCTCGTTGTCTAATATCTACTCTCCTTCTGCTAGCTGGGTAAGAATCTTGTGTTGAACCTGTGGTTTCATGCTGCTGTTCTGTCAGCTATGGACCCTGTTTGAGGTGTTACTTCATCAGGTGTTTGTTCCCCAGGGGTTGCTGCATCTTCTGTGGTACTGATTCAGCTGTTTCTGCCAGTCTGCTGTGTACTAAATTAACAGCATGACTTGTTGGGGGTGGGAGGATGTTGCTTGCTTTTTCACTTGATTCAACAAAAAAAAGTCAGGAATAGGCTGTTCTCTAGCACCGTCTTTCTCTCTTCAGTTGTTGGATGCAACCTTTCCTTTAAACCACCTTCCCTTGACCTGAAGAACAGGCTCTGCAAAATGTCTTTTCTAGCTTTCAATGGCAATGACCTCTATCACCATTGCTGCTATTGAGTGGTGAGTGATGAGCCGAAGAGACTCATCTCTGGATTTGTTCTTGGATTTTAAGTAGCAGATTCTGGATAGGTTAGCTCAGTGGGCATTGATGTGATTCAGCTAATTTGAGATGTGCTTTCACTGGAAAACTAACAAGTGCATGTCTGAGCCAACTTTAAGTTCTCTTTTCTTGGTGAAGTGTGGGATTGCTCAAGACAATGTGACAGAATATTTATTTTAACTTTTAAATGATGGCAACAGTTGTGTTTTCCCCTGCCTACTCACTGCCCTAAAACTAAAAAACAGCTGAACCAAACTTTCCAAAACTTTCTGGTAGAAACCAGAAGGACAAAATTCCACCTGAAAAGGTTAAAGTTTAATAAGTTGCTTACAACTGAAAAAAAGTCATTTGAGAATAGAAATGAGAGCTCTCCATATGTGCTTCTCTTCTCATATTAATAGTAATGAGTGCTAGATGGCCAAGGAGCATTTTATAGGTACTTCAGGTACCAAAGAAGATGCCAAAAGTCTGTCATGTCAACAGGTATGTGGCAGCATTGCACAACAGCTCTTCAGAAGTGGAGAAAACTGGTTCCTGGTGAAAACTGAAGTAAAGGGAATCATAATTACTCCAGCTGGAGTATGGCCTGGCCAATAAGACTACTAAAACTTTGCCTGCTGTGAGCTGTGTCAAAAGTGGTCAGTTCTCCACTTTGCATCTCATGCAGAAAAGGAACCTCTGAGAGCAAAGCTTTAGCTGGTGTTCTGTGAAGGTACAGAGCTCAACCTGAGAAGAGAATCTAGTAATTGAATAGAATCTGCCACGTCTGGCAGCACAAGGTATTTTATTGGCAGCTGTTTATTCAAGTGATGACTCAGCCTAGCTTTTGCGATCTGGCAAGATCAAGAGCCTTAAATGGCTATGGCCATGGGCATTAATAAAGCAATCTCGTTAAGAGATAATTAAGTCACATTTATTAAATTCCTAATTAAGCAGCCAACTGTAAATTTGTTAGGTAAGGAATGTGCAGTTGGGATTATTCACTTTCCACACCCTAGCAAAAGGTTAAAACGGGGTGTGTGGGGGGGAATCCCCAAAATCCCCCACCTTCTGGAATATAATTTATATTTTAGGTGTGGTGCCTGTGGAGGAAGCAAAGACTAAACCCTCTGCCCTGCTGAGATGGAGGGAGAGCATCTCCAGAAAGTTAGCCTGGGAGTGATTGCACAGTAGGAATGGACGGTACCACAGCAGGAGCTCTAAATAGGTGCTGCTCCTTGGGAAGAAGAGAAATAATAAATCTGAGCATGGGAAGGGATCTCTGTTTGCTTCCCTTTGTGTCTTAAGCAGCTTGGGTTAAACTCAGCTCTACTGTGAACCCATGGCCTCTTCACGTCTTAACTAAGACCACAACCAGACCTGAACTGCAGACTATACAATCTGGACAGACAACAGGGATGTGGAGAAATTAGATATTTTTCTACCCCTTTTTAACAGATAGGGAAAAATAGGACCTAAGATGACATACCTAAGGTGACCTAGGGAGACCGTAATTGAAAATTCAGTTGAAGACTTCTGAGCAAGCTCACTTAAGCGTATCCTCTCTCTGTATTGTGAAGGCTGGCTTGTCCTCTATATGGGACATTTTGGGCTTCTCAAAACTGTTTTCTGCTCTTACTTCCCATTAGCTTCAGTTCTTGTTCACAGAATCCAAAATGGGACAGTTTTCCTCTGCTTAAAGTGAGCAACAAAAAAACCTGCTGAATTGATATTTACTGGCTTGGGAACATGGGAATCCATAAGAAAAATGTGTCGGTATTATCTTGGGGTTTTTTGTTTGATTGTGCAGAGAGGAGGATGATGGGAGAGGGCTCCACCAGTGCCCATGAACCTTGCACAGAGCTGGCAAGGGCGTGGGATACCAGCAGGTTTAGCCACACCTAGGGGAGTGGATGGTAGGCAGCAGAGTCTGGCCTGGGGCTCTGGGGCAGACTTCTAGGTGGAGCTTAATAACCTTCCGTTCCTGTTCCTCCTAGCTACTGACAACAGTCCTGAAAGCTGTCCTGGGTTGCTAATTTGCCTCCCAAACTGCTCCTTCCCTGAAAACTCTTTTGCAGCCTATCGCTAAGATAAATGTCTTGCTACAGGGTTTGCCTTCCCTTCCTCCTTTGTATTGGAAGGCATGGGTGCACTCATAGCTGTAAAGAGCCTGTGTATTTGGACTGATCATAGGCATCTCTGATATTTATTTTTTATTGTTTATCTGTCTGGTTCAAGCTCCTCTGTTTTCTGGAAGATTATGACAAAAATGCTGATGGAGTTATTGAAAGGGTTAATAGTCTGGGGCACTGGCTGATGTCCAGGATTAGCAACTGCTAAACTGTGGCTCAGGGCAGTGAATTCCAGTCCAAGCTATTTAAACACCTGGCCTGGCTGGGAGGAGTTGTTTCTTTCAGCAGTCACAGAGCAGCAGTTGGAGTCAGGAGTATGAGATTTCCAGATCAAATGAGGACTATTTTCCCTTCACGTATACACCATGGCTAGAGATCACATCCAGGACTAGCATGGATCAAAATCATGACTGAGGGATAAAAGTGGTAGGCATGTATGTACACAGCAATAAGCAATTTATGAATAGTGTGCAGTCCTGTTTTGTCCCTTCAGCCTTTCCCGATACCTCTGTCTTTGCCTTACATTCCGTTACGGGTTTCGTGGTCTATAACAGGACCTATAGCATTAACGGCATTTTCAGCCAGAACTGAGCCTAATCCTTGCTGTCTTGAGTGCAATAAACTACTGTCATCAAGTTTCAGGCTTTCTTTGGCTTGCATAATTTTGAGAGGCCCCTTACTTCTCACAGGCTGGGGTTTAAGGATGGCAGTAAGCTCAAGGTGCTCCAAAGCTCTTAAAATCTTAACACAGCTCACAAAATAGAGCTAGTGTTGTGGATGATCTTGTATAAGGCAGGCTGATGCTCAGAAACATAGGGCTTTAGACCAAGTTTCCAGCTAGTTTTATCATTCTCACTATTTTTTTCCCTTCACCATTGTAGAGCATGCAGGTCAAAGGGGACTGGTCATGCTGCTTTGTTTTACCTTGCCCAGCTCAGGCAGTCTCAACGAAGATCTAGGTTACGAGGTTAGTTGTGAAGACTAAATTCTGATGATGGAGCAGAGGCGCTGTGGTGTGAAGCAGTTTATGCTGCTCCATCACTTGCATCTAGTCCAGCTCTGCATTCACCTTCAGACCTTCTAAAGGTAAATGTGGTCAGATAAGCTGGGTGAGGGACAGGACCTGTAATTAGAGGCTGAGACCATCCATAACACTTTCTAAAAGACTTTTGTTAGACAGTGGCTGCAGCTGGAGCCATGTGGTGCCAAGGTGTCACCCATTTAGGGTGACAGAGCTGGCATGTAACACACAGAGCTGGACTGTGCCTTAAAGCCATTCACTTCAGATGTTAGCATCGTTACAGGTGGATGAATATAGACAAGGAGGATGTTTCCTTTTGACTTCTTCCTTTTTCCCATTCAAGTAGCAGGACTATCACTCAGAGCAGTATTTTCTTGAGTATATTGTATCTGGGTCACATTAGTACCCCTAGTACCCTATTTTCATTTCAGCCAGACAGGAAGGCAGTTAACGCAGAGGTGAGATCTCAGATAGGATCAGTCCCTTGTCTGACAGCTGTTCAGAGTCAGAAACTGTTACGAGGATATAAAGTGCCTGTGAAATGATCTGTTAGTGTTGCATCACTTGTTGATCTAGGTTTATAGTTTCATAGGAAGGGATGTTCTTGGGCAGCAGACAGGGATGTCTTTGGCATACCAGGAACACTAGCAAAATCTGAAGCCTCCTTTCATATGAACCTGAATTTGCTGATCTGAATTTGTACTGGCAGAAGCTGAGGGATCCTTGTCACTTATGTAGATTTATATTCACAGACACACATTCACTTCTACATACTAATAATAATTTTTTTTTCCTTTCTCTTCTTTCTGTTGAGTTTGCTTTCTCCATGTGAATTCTGTTTTACAGCGATGCTCTTTCTGGTTATTAAGATTCCTTTCTCTACACCCTTCCTCTTGTCTCTTTCATAGCCTAAGCCAAAAATATTTATCTACCACAAGCGATCAATGCCAGATTTGTTGTGTGGGCAGGACTAACGGTGAGTAAGGAATAACAAAACAGAGAAAATTGATGCTTCACTAAAAATAGACATGCTGCAGAAGGTAGAAACTAGTTCCTCATGTTGAAGCTAAAGGATAATTAATTGAGCAATTGGGATGAATTTGGAAAATGATTCTTGGTGAACCACATCCTTCCCGCGCTCAGTGAGGAGGCAGAGGATTATACAGTTTTGAAGCAAACGCAGCAGTGATGAGAGGGGCCATGTTTGCAGCCATTGGTGACTAAAGCTGCCTATTGTTTGGCTTTGTTGTAAGAGGTTAGAGCATTATTGCCCAGGGTTAATGCTGACAATTTTTGACATCTTCCTTTCTGAATGAGTAGGAATCCATGTGGAGCTCAGTCTCAAGTGGAGCGGGCAAACTTTGCAGAGAGGGGGGACACGACAAGGTTTCTTGATTGCTTGCTTGTCTGTTTTCTCCTCGTACTTTGCCTGTCATGCCCACAGTTTTAGGAGACTGTCACTTGGCATGGCCTCAGGCAGTGCCAAATCAGTGGATTTTAGTCAAGGGCATCCATACTCTAAGATAGCAAATGCTACTGGTCTTGTCCAGTGCCACTGAAGGCACTTTAGACTTAATTCAGTGTTTTGCACTCTGAATCAAGCCCTGAAACTTAACCCAACTATGTTATTGCACCTACTGAAGATAATTTCATAATTTAATCTGTTGTCCTGTAACCCATGGTCTCTGCACCATCTGACTCAAATGATGTTTTCATCATTTTACTACAACAGGTTATAGCAGCTGATTCCCAAGGCACACCTGCTGTTTAATTATAGCTAATAGATTGTTAGCTACAAGCACAATGGTTGCCAACATGGGGAAGAAAGCTGTGCCAGAAATGAGCTGTTCCTGATGCTGGGGAACCGGAGGCTGCTGAAGGACAGGGAGAATGCCTGGCTGAGTCTGGCGCACGCTTCTTTGAAGGCAATTCGCAGTAAGAGCAAAGGGAGAAATGACCTAAAATGTTCTGGGACAGGGTTAAAAATGTGTACTCCAATTGCGAGTCAGGATTTCGGTATGTCACAACTTGTTATCACAGAGCTTGTTATATCTCTATCAGTGGTAATGGAAGGCCTTCTGTTTTGAAATGTAGGTGCATCTACACTCTTGTCAAATCATCCCTTAATCTTCCATTCAACAGGCTAGAGGAAAGACATGTCCCACTGAAACCAGTTGGTGAGCCAGTCACTGTCTGAATCATTTATTTGCTATGATGATTCCTATGATGCCTGTGATGTCCACTGATGACAAATTAGGCAGAGGGCTTGCCATCACGACAGTAGGTGAGTGCCTATAAATTGAATGAAACCCCTGGGTAGGCAGAAGAGAGGAGCACAGATTGGTGCCCTAACTGGGGAAGAGACCAGCAGAACTCAGCTGTGACACTGTCCCAGTATCTGTTTTGCCAAACCAGCACGATGTGGGCTGGCCAGCTAGTACATGTGGTAGGCAGCTGGTCAGACTATGTATAGCTCTTGACTAGCAGCAAAGCATTACTTTTTGCCTGGTGGACATGAAATGGGTGAGGTGCAGGGTTTTTAACTGTGGAGGTCTCACAGTGAACATGGGACATGCATCGCTGAAAAAAGAGTTGTATCAACTCTGCTTTTTCCAGAAAAACTTGTTTTCATCAAATGCAGCTTTCCCTCCTGTCTCGTTGCTGGCTCTTTCTAGAAGGGGCTATAACAATTGTTTTGAATATTCTCACAAGGCTTTAGAAATACCAACTTGGTGAAATTTATCATTTTCTAGGGGCAACACTGACTCCCCTTGTCTATTGCCTGGTCTGCACTTTGCGTTCTTTAGCCTTCACTAATTTTATACTTGTCATCTTGAATCCATGGCAGTCCTAGACATGCATGCTGGAAGAGACTTGATAAAATAATGAAATTCTTCCTATGAACAGAGGTAACATCAAGCATACCTAGACATCTTGACAATGATTTGTCTATACCTGTTCCTGAAGATCCTACATGAAGAGGATTCTACAGTCTCAGTTGTCTATTATAATGCTTAACTAACTTCATAATTATGAAGTTTTATTGCAATGATTAACTGAAATCTTGCTTATTATAAATTGTCTTTTATATTTATATTCTTTTCCAAGCAGAGAACAATTTGAACAATGTTCTTTAGTTTAAAAGGTTTATGTATTTAAGGTGTTTTGCCATATATTCCTCATTTTTTTCCATGAGGCAAACAGGTGTGTTCTTTCTAACTTTTTTCTTGATCATAATTCCTAAACTATCAATATAACTAATTTTTCTTTAATTAGATCACCTTTTGGTTGAGAGAAAATTGGAAGATGTTAAAACTTTGCTAAGGTAGAGATCTGTAACTGTAGAAAAACACTGTAATACCAAGTCGTACAAAACAGTTCATCCCAGTGTCACATGTCTCATATGGCCAATAGTGAATAGGAAAAAATATAAAAATTTGGATATGGTTACTTCATAAGGCACTCTCAGCTTTCAGCAATCAGTGGTTTAAAAACTTCCTGCACTGGAGGTTACATCTATATCATCACATTTAATAGACCCTGATGGACTAATTCAATTGTCTGAAAAAGAGGTTAGACAAATTTTATGGCTAATCTTCAAAGCATCTGGTGACATTGAGTTCCTCAATTTACATGCTATCCACACAAAAAACATATTTCCCACAGCTTGTCTCAGATGTGTTTGCCTGGCAATTTAACCACAGCTCCCACCCCACTTATCCCCCATTAGCTCTTGCATTGTGAGAAATAGCAAGTGTTCGCCATATCATTCATGTTTGCACAGACCAGTGGCAGCATGGTTTTTTTCCTAGTACCAAATGTATGTCACTCCTAAAATTCTAGAATAAGATTGGCCTTCTCAAATGATGGCAACTGGTCTTCACTCCTGGCTTTTCTTTTGTGGTTTAGTCCAACTCCTGACCCTTTTCTTCAGTTCCTTGCCTAGTCAGTTACTCCCCTTTTTGAATGGGTGTGTTTGATTTATTGTTTTCCCTCTCCCTCTTCAGGGTACCCTTCACACTTTTCTTCACTAAACTTTGCTTTTCACAATGCAGACATTTGTCCTGCAAGTGGAGACCACTGGAAGCAGTGCTGTGCATCTTCATCAAGGGCAGAGCCCTGAACTGCAGCACCAAAATTCTATGTCTCACAAGATATGTGTAGCCAACATCTTCCTTTGGAGTTGTCTACTTCTAAAACATTTTTGTTTACAGGAATAGAAGGAGAAGCCTGTCTTCATGAAGAATCTGAACTGAATCATTGCATCTGTGCCATGAATAAGAGCATGCTTATGGACAGTTACTACAGGTTTGGTGTCACATGGGCCATGAACTTTAAGAATTCAGGATTATTGGCTCTAGTAGACTAGACCAAGAATCTGCTTCATCCACTTTGATTGCTGGTTGTCTGTTGGGATCACCCTGCATGGCTCGACCGGTGTTCAACGATGAGATCCCAGAGATCGTATCACGTCGGGGTCACCAGTTGCGGGAGAAGGATGGACTTCACAACTCTATGAGAGTTATATTCCAAAGCCCCTTATTGTCTGGTCTGACTCCAATATATATCATAATTTTTGCTTAGCCACTGCACACACACACTCATGATTGGTTACAGCTTGTTACACACACTATTGCAATTGGCTATGCACAAAATATCACGCGCTGTCCACGCGCCTCTCACACAGTCAGGATTCGCTGCCTGCAGGTGTTCCTGTGCTCCTTTGCTGCTTCTTAGTTGTTTACCACAGCTCCTTCTCCTCAAGGCTGAGCTGTGCAGATATCCAGCTGTTTATCAGCTTCTCAGTGCCACAGCTCCTTCTCCTTAAGGTCGAACCGTGCAGCTCAATGCCACAGCTCCTTCTCCTTAAGGTCGAGCCATGCAGCTCAACGCCACAGCTCCTTCTCCTTAAGGTCGAGCCATGCAGGGTGATCCCAACAGTTGTCTACCTGGATGTATTCAAAAAATGTGTGGATCTGGTGCTTCGGGACATGGTTTAGGTGGCGTTGGGTTGACAGTTGGACTTGATGATCTTGAAGGTCCTTTCCAGCCTTGGTGATTCTGTGGTTCCGCAAGAGAAAGTAAATATTAAACGCTGGGCCCTGGCCAAATTAGTCTGCCAATTCTTGCATCGTATGTGGTATTTCACCTTAAAAGTTCCATCCAGCTAAACAAATAAGATGATGACCTAAGGATCAAAGCTGTCTTCTGAAAGTTTAAGGATGAGTAGATGTTCTGGGAAATGTGACCCCTAGCGACAGTTTAAAAAAAAAGAAATAAATGGAAATTCATGATTTCTTGAAAACTTAGGGAAGAAGTAATGCAGAAATTTGAGTAAATTGCATGTAAATCACTTAAGTTCTTGTTTGTAAGGACTCACTAACAGGAGCAAGTGACTGCCACTTTGGTGCCTGAGCTGTTGGGTTCCAGCAGTTGGCTGTGAGATATGGACAGTTCAGTGATAATCTGCTTCCTGGTGACACCTCAGCCTTGGTGTCCCCATGCTACACTGTGCCCCCAGAGGAAGATGAAGAGCAAACTTCTTGGTGGACCTGGTTTGGGTTCTCCAGCTTCTCTGCAAGCTTTCCAGAGCACTGCTGTACACTGAGGACTGCCCCTGTGTGCTGCCCCAAGGATGGACAGGTTCTGCTGCAGGTATTGCATGTGTGTGCGTGCCTGTACTCGTTAAGTTATAGAACTAGATGACATAAAACTATTACAGCTGCAAAAGTTCTCCAACACAGGTTATCATGATCACTTACCTCTCTTTGAAATGTGACCTGATTTAATGGCATTGGCTGTGACCAAATAACGTCTAGCACTTTGTAGAAGGAAGTTCTTGTGGATGAACAAATCGGCATAGCAGACATTCAGAAAAACGTAACGGTTTATTCCCCCCGCTCCCCCTGCCCTTCCTTTCTGGAAATGGTGGGTCTTTCCTGTTCCTTCTGTGTGTTTTATCACTTACCCCTACTTGCATATATTTAATATATATGTATTTCAAAAACAGCAGAACTGCAGGATCTGGCCCAAATGTTAGCAAGGATGGCTCTGCAGGACTGGACTATCCTGTGGCTGGACTGAAGTGACCTGCAGGTTTAACATTGCTCTGGAGGACTGAAATGCTAGCATATATTTAATATATATGTATTTCAAAAACAGCAGAACTGCAGGATCTGGCCCAAATGTTAGCAGGGATGGCTCTGCAGGACTGGACTGTCCTGTGGCTGGACTGAAGTGACCTGCAGGTTTAACATTGCTCTGGAGGACTGAAATGCTAGCATTCTGTACCAGGACGAGCCCTGCTTTATAGACTGTTGTTAGAAGAATATGATAAACATATTTTATGGGATTTTACAAGGTTTTAGGAAAGAGATTGCACATTGATTAATTTATGAAGGTGTGGTGGGTTGGATGCCAGGTGCCCACCAAAGCCGCTCTATCACTCCCCTTCTCAGCTGGACAGGGGAGAGAAAGTGTAACAAAAAGCTCGTGGGTTGAGGTAAGGACAAGGAAGAGATCATCTAGCCATTACTACCATGGGCAAAACAGACTTGACTTGGGGAAATTAGTTTAATTTATTGCCAATCAAAATCATAATAAGATAATGAGAACTAAACCCAAATCTTAAAACACCTTCCCCCCACCCCTCCCTTCTTCCCAGGCTCAACTTTGCTCCCGATTTTTCTACCTCCTCGCCCCACCTCCCCAAGCGACACAGGGGGACAGGGAATGGGGGCTGTGGTGAGTTCATCACACACTGTTTCTTCTGCTCCTTCTTCTTCAGACGGAGGACTCCTCACACTCTCTGCTCCCACAGGAGGCAGTCCTCCATGATCTTCTCCAACTTGAGTCCTTCCCACAGGCTGCAGTTCTTCACAAACTGCTCCAGTCTGGGTCCCTTCCATGGGGTGCCGTCCTTCAGGAACAGACTGCTCCATCGTGGGTTCTCCGCGGGGTCACAAGTCCTGCCAGCAAACCTGCTCCAGCCTGGGCTACTCTCTCCACGGGGCCACAAGTCCTGCCAGGAGCTTGCTCCAGTGCGGACTTCCCATGGGGTCACAGCCTCCTCAGGTATCCCCCTGCTCCAGCATGGGGTCCTCTGTTGGGATCACCCTGCATGGCTCGACCTTAAGGAGAAGGAGCTGTGGCACTGAGAAGCTGATAAACAGCTGGATATCTGCACGGCTCGGCCTTGAGGAGAAGGAGCTCTGGTAAACAACTAAGAAGAAGCGAGGAAGACAGGCACACCTGCAAGCAGCGAATCCTGACTGTGTGAGAGGCGCTTGGACAGTGCGTGATATTTTGTACATAGGCAATTGCAATAGTGTGTGTAACAAGCTGTAACCAATCATGAGTGTGTGCGCAGTGACTAAGCGAAAACTATGATATATATTGGAGTCAGACAAGACAATAAGGGGCTTTGGAATATAACTCTCATAGAGTTGTGAAGTCCATTCTTCTCCCGCAACTGGTGACCCCGATGTGATACGATCTCTGGGATCTCATCGTTGAACACCGGTCGAGCCATGCAGATCAACGCCACAGCTCCTTCTTCTTAAGGTCGAGCCATGCAGAGTGATCCCAACAGTCCTCCATGAGCTGC
>NW_010533711.1:50576-50808 GCF_000687285.1 Phaethon lepturus
AATACCAAAACCTTGCCACGCAAACCCAATACAGAGGGTAATAAAAGTTCAAGGAGCCTAC
The DNA here is from genome assembly GCF_000687285.1 of Phaethon lepturus. Lineage (NCBI taxonomy): Eukaryota > Metazoa > Chordata > Aves > Phaethontiformes > Phaethontidae > Phaethon > Phaethon lepturus. The sequence goes on from NW_010533711.1 coordinate 50,638, forward strand.
TATGATTACAGTTTGAAGTCACCAAAACTTTTTCATTTATTTTGATTATTCCTTGACCCATTCTAAAACATCTTTCCTGCAGATAAGTGTCCTGCACACTTTCCTCCCAAAATAGAGCAGCAGCTGCTCCTGCCTTTCTGCAACCCCACAAATCTCCTGCTGGAATAGGAG
>NW_010533711.1:50839-56696 GCF_000687285.1 Phaethon lepturus
TGCTGAAATAGGAGGTAAGATGCAGCAGTTTCCTGCACAAATTAATTGCAGACATTTCAGCTGCTGAAGTAATTGCCTGTGGAAGAGACAGCATGTAATTTGAGAAAGAATTTTGCCTTCCCTACTGTGTATAGTAGAAACCTGCTTGGCACATATGCCCTGTGCTGGGAACTCCGGAGGCCTGGGGAGTATGGCTGCACCTGCACTCTGTAACCTCTGTATGTTTACATCATCCTTACACAGGCCTGCTCACTCATCACTTCTTTCACCTCAGTCATCTTCAGCTACTGAAGATGCTGCCATACTAAACTTTTATTCTGAGCCATTTACAGTCCCTGATCGTTTTGTGTCAGTAATGTTATGGGTCTGGTTCAGTAAAAAAAGAATTGCTGTAAATATCATGAAAAGGTTTTGCTCCTGTTCCTCTTACTATTTATTCTATATATCTGATCTCAGGAAAGTTACCAGGAATCTTCCAGAGAGCACAGCTGGGTGCTGGAGATGATATGTGCAGGGAGACATAAAAACCATGCAGTGGCCCTGCCTCTGTATTAAAGGATAATAGAGTTGTGTGTGACATGGGAAATCATAGGCCAAATATTGACCACTGCATCCTATGTAGATTTTGCTGAGGTGATTGGCTTTGATTGCCAACTGGTGGCCAGAAACTATCTCTGACTCACTCATTCCCTAAGGCCACCCACCTGGTGGCTCAGAGGCACTGGTGTAGGCAGATTGCTTGCAGTTGCAGCAATGCTCTAGACAGAAGTTAAGCAAACATCTCCTGCCAACACAGAATGGGCTATCCTGATCCCATTTTATTGGTAGACTTGTATTAGGTAAAAAATTAGATAAGCTCCATGTGCTGCGGTACTAATATGTCATGTATATTTATACAACCCCTTCTACTGGGAGAGTGCAAGCATCAGGGTTTGACAGTAGTTTGTGGAAATCTGTTCGGACGGCAGGTAGGAGGAATTATTTCCAAACCATCCCTCCGGTGACTTCTGCTAACAGACTCATCAACTCACTGCAGTAAATTGGCCAAGAACCCCAGTGGGAGGTGAACTTTGAGATGCTTGTGGATGGGGCTGGGATTGCCTTACTTAAGAAAAATATAGCTCTAGCGAGTCCCATGAAGACTGGTGTTTGCTGCTTATGGCCTCTAGGTACTCTGGTGAAACCAGCCTTCCTGGGATATCTGAGTGATTTGCTGATCATCTGGAGTAGGGAGGATGTGGCAGGGGAAGGATTTCTCCATAGCACATGATCTAGCATGCTGCCTACCTAGCAAAGCTGCCTGGCTGCAAAGGAGAACCAGGTAGGAGTTAAAAGGTGTGAACGCTTGTTCTTTGGCTGTCAGGCTGACAGAAGACTACCTCAAGAATTCCAGTGTTATGGAAATCAGTGCCTGAAGATAGCTTGCAGGAGAGCAAGCCTTGAGGTAGTCTTAATACATCCTTAATACATACAAGAAGTGGTGGTGTTAATAAAAGTCTTGTGGGAGAAGAGGCTGCTTTTTGACCTTCCTTTGATTGACTTTGCTTTCAGACTCCCCTCACTTGTTTTTATAACATTGGAACAAACTTTGATAACTTAAAATGCTGGCCTGGAGCACAGAAAACTGGTGAAACATGGTCAGGAAAGAAAGTACAGTGCTACTGTTTTCCCCTGGCTGGTGACCACTCCTTCTCTCCATCACTGAGGCTGTTGGCAGCTTGGATTGCCCTTGTTCTTATGACAAAGATTGCTGGATAGGAGGAGAATTGAGCAGCAAAAAGGCAGACAAGACCTCAGCTTTGCAAGACCATGTTTTAAGGATCAGTCTAGACTAAGGGGTGAGCACAGCCTGCATAGGAAACCTTCTCTGCAAAAAGCTTCACAAATCTTGCAAAATACACAGCCCTGTGCTCCCCTCCCCATTTCCAGATTGCAGTCTGTGGCTGGTGGAATGGAATCCTGCTCATGGGAGGCTTCTGTTGAGCTCCTTCACCTACCTCATCCTCAGCAGTGGCTGAGAAGAACCTTACACCTCTGCTGGTGCCAATTGCTGCTAGGGGTGAGGAAGAGGAGCAGCATGGTAGTGGTGTGTGCCAGTTACCAGCTATGAGAAGAGGGGAGGTGCAAAGAACCCTATTTGGTACCCTAAAACCTGTCTGAAGCCCCTGTATGGCAGCTGGGGGCTACATGATACTCAAGCTAGTTCATTCACAGATCACTCTAGTACTTAAAAGTCACCACATGACCACAGGATACATTGACATGTGCTGCTGGTGCCTGAACTCATCCTATATGTCTTGGCATGTTAATGGCTTGCCTATGGTTATTTTTTTTTTCTTGTGAGTAGTAAGAAGTACAGATAACTAGCTGGGGTTCATGGAGTGGTTCATATTAATGTGTGTTGTCCCCAGGTCTCTCAGAGTGTAATCTACAAAAATCAATTTAATTGCTTTTGTGCCAGCACAGGCCCAGTTCAAGACTTGGCTTTCACAGCCAAACTGAAGCGGTAGAATGCTAATCGGTCTTCTGTTCACAGTAGGCACCTATCACTTTTCTTTGTACTGAAACCTAAACTGAGTCACCCAAACTTCTTCAGTTTGCAGAACTGGACCTGAAATTTCACAAACCCAAGCTCTCCCTCTGAATTATGCCGTAGCATTTTCTAGCCAAAACTGCCACAAAATAGGATGCAAAGTAAAACACAAGTGAGAGAGGAGAGGTGTTTGCCACCTGCCTGATTTTAAACAGGGGTCCACCTGGTGAGAAAGTCTAGTACAGTTCAGATGTATTCTTGTTGCACCACAGTGATTTTCCTATGACTGCTTCAAACCACCCTCTATGGTCTTTTTCAGTGAAGGAAGAATGTGCTACTCTGATCCACAAAAGCTACTTATAGCAATGTTCATGGTGCTGGAGGGCTGTCAGCTTTGCTAAGTGGTTGGGCAGGGGGGAAGCAGGGACTCAAGATAAGAATAGTACATGAAATCTTAAATTTGATGGGCCTGTCAGGGAGGAAATTACAGCTTGGAGGAGGAAAAGTGGTTGTGTTTTGAATTTTCTGTAGTAAATATAAAGTCTGGGGGTTTTGGCGGTGAGGAGGCAGTTCCACCAGGAATGTGTAAAGCTTTGTTTGGGACATGCTTGTCACAGCTGTTTTTCATTATAAGAGAGCAAAAGGAGGACTTGGTGACAAGCAACCCTCATACACTGTGGTACAGCTGGTGTAAAAGATGCAGGAAGGCAGGCAGGGATGAGTGTGGAGGGAAAGCGGGTAGAGCCTGGAAGATACTGGAAATCACTTAAACAGCTTGGGTGGTACCTGATTAAATTTGGCATAGAGTTGCCCTTTCCTCCCCATCTTCACTGAAACAACAAATTGTTGACCTCACCTGGCAGTAACAGTTCCCAGCTGTGCCAGAGGCTGGGCACTTGTCTTTTTATGGTCTGTGTTTAAGAATATGTTGCTTGCTTTTTAAATTATATTTTAAATTATGCTCTCAGGCCAGCTTGAATTTGTACTGTGGAAGAAACGCTAGTATTTATGGCTGCTCTGCTGAAGTTCTGCAAAGATTTCTGCCAGAGGGAGTGGGTAGAAGGGGAGGTGAGGGATGTGCAGAAGAGCTCTGCAGGTCCAATCTAGAAATGTGCTGGCACACAGGCATGCACCATCACCTGCTGTTCACAGGAGGCAGAAAGGTGAAATAACATGTTCAGGGCCCCACAACAGGTTACTGTCAAAGCACAAGCAGTGCAGCCATGTCTGAGCCCTTCCTGTTCAACTCTGCACTTCTCTGGCAAAGCTCTTCTAGCCATCCCCTGGTCCTCTGTGTGGAACGTCAGCTTCTTTTTCTGCAGGATGTGTCCATGTAAACTGAATGCAATTTGGAATGAAAATAGAAGGCAGATACACATTGATCCTTTTCTTCCCATCCAGGCTGCTGAGGAGGTTTGGTGCTGTTACCAGTAATGCCACCAATGATGTGTTTGGCAAAGGGGCACCAGAAATGACAATGCTGCAGTCAAAAGATGTCCTGGTCTCACCTTCAAGGTAAACTCTTAGTGCATCATCCTAGTATTGGAACAAAGTCATCCAGCAGGGCTGACACTGAGACACTCTGTAACAGTGTGCTGTGCTGTACAGTGTCCCCTGGATGGGACCCCTGTTTGCCAGCTCCTGTACAGCTGCTCCACTGGAGTTCTGCCTGTGAGCCATCCTCACCTCACCAGGCTTGGACTGGCGTAGGCTGTTGGAAGGACCTTCCCCAAGGGAAAAGGGGACATTTCCAGATAGTGGAATGCGGCCAGCTATCCTAATGCTATGAATACCCAGCAGCTGGGCTTGTGTTTCTCAAGTGTGACCCCCAGGACCAGTCTGTCCATACTTAGCATACTGAGATGTTTAAGAAATCCAGCTGTTTATTTCGATGCTTATCTGGCTGCCAGTCTAACTCAAATACCTGGTCTCAAGAAGTGAATGCTGAAGCACTTCTGAAAGTTGCTGTTTCAAGAAGTCACTCTTGGATCACTGTTTTAGTGTGGCTATCAGACTGTGGTTTATAAGACATCTAGCTTGTAGTTGCCTGGGCAGAGGTGAGAACGAAGCTGTTCTCCTATGGATCTGTCATTTATAAGTGGAATCTTTAGTGCCTACTAAGAGAAGTTCTGTTCTGAAAAATTACCTAGATATGGGACTACCATAATGGGTCTTGTCCTGTAGTTCAGGTCCTGCCTCTCTCCCTTCCCTTTCATGGCAATACTAGTAAGGTTTCTCTCCTCAACTAGCAATCTATTTCTATGAAACTTGTGCAAATTTGGTACCTTTGAGCCCTCTTCTGTCAAGACTGACAAACAGATTTAAAAGATTTCAGGAGGAAAGAGAAAATGATGACTAAGAGACAGGCACAGGTAGAGCATTGTCACTTAAACTAAAAAACCAATTCTGTTTCTGACCACCTATGGCCATTTAAGAGGGCCATGATGCTCCTTGGATTGTGTGTGTAACATATCAAGATGTTTCACTTTACTCTTCCTAATTGACCTCCTAATTTAAGGGAGAGGGTGAATGATTTTTGCTTCTTCTCTAAGTAAGACTCTTAGTTAGCACTGATAATATCCCACCATACAGGAATACCAAGTTACTGATGACCTTGGTCTTTGAATTAAAAGCTGTTTGTTCCCACCTCTTCCAGAGGGGATTGTGCCCACAATTTGTAAATTCTTTCAAAGTCCTTTTAGATGCTTTCTTACAGTTACGGAGCAAATAAAGGAGAGTTCCTAGTGTGGACAGCAGGGAAATAGAGCTAGAAGCTGGCCTGCTCTCTCTGGACTTGTGGGTGTGATAATGGGGAGCAGGGTAGCTGATGACTAACCCCGGGCAGTGCCAGAAAGCCAGCCTGATGACCACTACTCCTACCAAGGGTCTGTTGTTGGCTTCTTATGGTGACATGGCACCAAGAGCCTGGGCCAGAGGCACTCATGGGGCCAAAGTAAATATTTAAGTAAAGGCTGATAAGCACAGACTACCTCTCTAACCTCACGGGTTTCTCAGAACTTTGAGTGCTAAGAACTTGAGCTTTTTTCATTTCTGCCATAACAGCAAAGTCAACTGCTCAGACAACCTCCTTCTTCCCTCCCTCTTTTTCCCCATCCCTCCTCTTCCAACTTCTTTTCCCTAGGTCTCAAATCACCATTATTAATCACTTGCAAGAGCTAAAAATAAAGGGGAGAAATGGGAACAAGTATTCTACTTCTCACATCCAGATAGTTTGGGCTGGAGCACAAGGTAAGCAGTAGGCTTCATGTCCTCGCCTCTGGCAAAGACAGTGCAGAGAGGATGTGCCAGTCATTTGCCGGAAGA
>NW_010533711.1:56727-58178 GCF_000687285.1 Phaethon lepturus
GCTGAATTTCAGGAGGATAGCTTGAGAGCCTGGCTGTTGTTTCTCTAGGTGTCTCTTCCTTTTGGCTCCCCACACAGGTTGAGAACAAGAGCAGGTCTGGCTCCTGCTTCCCAGTCAGCTGAAATGCCACATTCAGCTTCTCTATTTTTCTTCTCTAGTCCTCCAGGGACGAGACCTTCATATTCCAAATACAGCCACTTCAGAGAGCAGGCACGGGCAGATTTCCCCACACCCACCTCTCTGAGCTGAGTGACTTGCATGGTCTCCCTTTGACCAAGCAGCAGTACACTGAATCCTTTCCACAGCTTCTTGATAAAGTTAACTGCCATAGATTTAGCTATCACTTGCTGCCTTTTAATTTCAAATTATTCACAGGCTAAGACATACTTTTTAGTTCAAAAACGAGGAGTCCTAATATTTTATACCAAGTAGACTCATGGTCATATTTCAGCATGCAGTTTTTAGAGGCTTGGAAATAAACATTTGTTTTTTCTCAAAGCCAAACTACTTAATAACCTGTTACAGCCTACGCTTACTAGACAGAGAGCTATTGCCCCTTTATAGATGTTTTTTTTTTCCCCTGGCATGCCTTCTTGAGGTGGTTTTTTTCAGTCTTCGCAGATAAAGTGCAAGCTCTTTGTTTGCAAGCAGCCACTTTAAACTTTCCACTCAGGGTAATTCCTGAGCTATGGTATCTTCTCACAATAATAACAGATGTCAGCATGGCTTCTCTCGTGGCATAGACATTATACAGCAGAACAGTATTGCCCACTGTGCCCATTCATATGAGCTGGCAATGCATCCTAAAAGTCCTCTAAGCACATAAAAGAAGGTAAAGATAGACTGTGACTTTAATGTGAAGAAGCTTTTGCTGGCCTCACTGATGAACTGAGGGAACTAGTGTGTAGCTGTTATGTAGTATACTTTACTGATGGACTTGAAAGCATTTCAGAGGAAAGCAAGGTTAATTCCCACCCTTTTATAGGTGGGAAAACCAAAGCACATGGAAAAGTCATTCAGCAGATCAGCTGCTGAACTGAGAATACAATCAGAATACAAGTGTCCAGCCTCTCAGACCATGCCCTACTCATTAAGTGATGTTGCCTCTATTTTCATTTCCTCCCTATCCAAATCTGCCTGCTGGTGTCAGGTCTCCCATTACATGAACATTATGTGGACCTCCCTGGCATTTCCCAGAACAGCCCTGCTGCAATGCTTACTGGGAGGCCTCACTGGTTGAGGCATTGGCACAAAATTGCCTCCTGTCCAAGCTGGGTACAAATACACAATTATACATGTATGTGATTCCAGGGCAGCATTGGAGACTGTCCTGCTGAGTCCATGCTGCTGGTTGCATAGGATTTGAAGAGCAGCTGTGGAAGAAGAGGGCGAAGACCTAGTGTACAGACAATGAACAGCTTTGGGAGACGGGAAGCCTGAAATTACATGGA
>NW_010533711.1:58209-65531 GCF_000687285.1 Phaethon lepturus
GTGTGCCATGCCTGGATGGAGATCCTCTCACCTCCCTTCGCTTAGGGAAGTCTGCTGCCTCCCTGGGGCCTTGGTTAAGGACATCACTAGGAAACTTCGTAGCCTGGTGCGGCCCTCAGAATATTACCCACTACTGCTCCTCCATGTGGGTGTAGATGAACCTGCAGCTCACAGTCTAAAAGTGACCAAAAGAGACTTCAGGGCCTTGGGACAGTTGGTAACGGAATCTGGAGCACAGGTTATTTTTTTCCTCCCTCCCTCCTGCCTGTTGCAGGCAGCAACATGGGGGGGAACAGATGGGCCCAGTGTACTAATGCATGGCTCCATGACTGGTGCCACCACCACAATTTCAGGGTTTTTGGTGATGGGATGGCCTGGCTTACTGGCATCAGATGGGATTAACCTTTCTCAAAGCGGGAAGAGGATATTTGCTCACAAGCTAGTGGGGCTTATTACTTAGTGGAGCTTTAAACTAGACTCGAAGGGGGACGGGGATAATATCAGACTTACCCACGACAAGCTGTGGGATGACACATCAAGGTTAGAGGGATGGAGTGCTAGTGAGGCTCCTTATCCTGTTGCACCAGAGAAAGACCTCAAAGGAACTAAAGGGGGTTCCTCTAAGAGGGTGACATGGATGACAGCCCAGCTGAAGTGCCTCTACACCAATGCACACAGCATGGGCAACAAACAGGAGGAGTTGGAAGCCACTGTGCTTTTAGAAAGCTATGACCTGGTTGCCATTACTCAAACTTGGTGGGAACAATCCCATGACTGGAGTGTGGCTATCGATGGCTACAGGCTGTTCAGAAGGGACGGGCGAGGAAGGAAGGGTGGTTGTGTTGCCCTCTACGTCAAGAAATGGATAGAGTGTGAAGAGCTGTCTCTGAAAAATAGCCACAAGCAGGTCAAAAGCTTATGGGTAAGAATCAGGGACCGAGGCAACAAAGGGAACCTTGTGGTTAATATCTACTACAGGCTGCCAAATCATCACATTTCCCTTTTTCCAGTCACCAGAGACTTCACGTGACTGCCATGACTTTTCAAATATGGAGAGTGGCTTAGCAACTACATAAGCCAATTTCCTCAGGACTCTGAAATGCATCTTGTCAGGTCCCATGGACTTATGCATGTTCAGGTTCCTCAGGTGGTCATGAACCTGATCTTCTCTTACAATGGGAGGGACTTTGCTCCTCCAGTCCCCATCTTACAATCCATTGACTCAAGAGGTGTGGGAACAGAAGTAAAGACTACTAGTGAAGACTGAGGCAAAGAATTCGTTGAGTACCTCAGCTTTGTCTTCATCTGCTGTTACCAATTTGCCAGTCTTGCTCATCAAGGGGGGTGTGCTTTCTTTGACCTTCCTTTTCTGGCTGACATACTTACAGAAGCCCTTTGTATTATTCTTTGCATCCCTTGCCAAGTTCAGTTCCAGCCGTACCTTGGCCTTCCTGACCCCATCCCTACACAACTGGGCAGCCTCCCCTACTCATCCCAGGTTACACGTCCCTGTTTCCACTGCTGTGCATTTCCTTCTTGCACTTTGGTTTGCCCAGCAGGTCTTGACTCAACCATGCCAGCCTCTTGCCTTACTTTCCTGATTTCTTAAACCTCAAGAGCAAGAGCTCTTACGCTGTATGGAAAGCATCCTTAAAATCAATGGAAAGCATCCTTAAAGATCTGCCAGCTTTGTTCTGCTCCCTCATCCCTGAGGGCAGTTTCCTAGGTGGTGCTATTGACTAACTCCTTGAACAGCTGGAATTTTGCTTTCCTAAAATTCAGTATCCTGACCTCAATCTTCACCTGTCCCATATCCCACAGGACTGCGAACTCCACCAGTGCATGACCACTGCAGCCCAGGCTGCCTCCAATCTTGGCGTTGACAATTAGCTCGCTTGTTTTGGTGATTAATAGGTCCAGTATTGCATCTTCTCTGGTAGGTCTGTCCATTACCTGTCTTAAGAAGTTATCCTCAATGCATTCCAGGGGTGTCCTGGATTGCCTACAGTTCACTGTGCTACTTTTCCAGCAGATGTTGGGGTGGTTGAAGTCCCCCAGCAGGATGAGAGCCCTGATAAAGACTTTCAAGACTTTCTCTTCTGGACACTAGAGGTTTGTAAAGTGCAAACTGTGTGAAGAACTGAACACATGCTAGGAGTGGAAAATCCAGCCCAAAAACAATTTTATAAGAATTAATGGTGAGACGGTAGAGAAGTTCACAACACAGTGTTGTTGTGTTTGCTTATCACTGTGGATGTAGTCCAACCTGATCAGTTGCCCCACACTGTTTGCAACACAAATTCAACAGCCATCTGCTGTCACATGGGAGTTTGAAACTGAAATTGACTCTAAAGTAAGAACAGGTTTTGTAGTTCTGTGTGACTAAAAGTTTGTTAATTATATAATTAATCTTGGTCTCCCTACAAAAGAAAATACATACTCTTTAAATAGTGTTGACTGACCAACAGGACCTCAGGTTTTGCCTTCTCTAGACCTCTAGCTTATTGCGAATTACGACTCTTCCAGGAATAGCAGTCATCCTTATGATAGCTAGATAGTGTCCATTGCAGTGAGTCCCTTATCACTGACCAGAGTTCCCACGAGCTGCTGAAATAGTTCTGATTTTGTTGAAAGCGCTATTGCTGCCAGGCCAATGTGCTCTGTCCAAAAGGAATTAGAGAGAAAATGCTAATTATTTGAAAAGCACAAATCGTGAGAAGTAATTAATGATGAAAAAAGCTTTTCCACAATGAAAGGTGCTACAAAAACTTCCTATAAAATCGTAGGTGTTAGCTCGGCTACGTGAAGCTGCGGTTTCACTAGTGATGCTCACCAATGCTGCCATCTACAGGTTGTTATTCTCTGTGCCGGGCCGTCAGGCACACTTCATGCTCTTGCACCATCATAGAAGTAACTTCATTTGTCTGTAAAGGCAGAGTTTCAGTCATCTGATTTGCCACATAGCAAAATCAGTAGAAGCATATTTATATATTCTTGTATATTACGAAGTGCTGACCAGATACTGTTCAAGAGAACGTTAAATGCAATAACTTTTTGTGTGTATTGTTGTGTAGTAAAACACAAATCTTGTAGGAAGCTTTATCAGGACTCTATTTTTGTTTCCCCGGTTACAGCTGTCTGGAACTTTCCCCCAGAGGTCACCTTCCTTTTTTTCCTCCCTTAACTTCCTTCTACTTTCTTTGGCAGCCAACTGGAGCAGTGTAATCCCAGCAAGAACCACTCTCAGTGCTGTCAGCAAGCAGATGGCAGGTAGAGTTCATGTAACAGATTGCATTCAGAATCAGTTTCAACATCCACCATTTTAATATCTAAATAGTCATGGCACTGAGCCATATCACAGGGCCTTTCCCACTGCATAAAGGAAAAATTCCCACCTTGCCAGGACAGACCAAGTCTTGCCAGACATGTTAACAACCAACCAACAAAAATTAGTCAGATGGTAACTAGTCGAGCATGGCTTCACTTCTGCTTACAACATTCTTTCTCCTGAGCAGCTTTCAAAGGTAAAAAAACTTATTTTTTAATGCTGAAAATGTCAAAGAAATTACCTCAGTCTGTGACCTTGCCTGTAATCTAGTTAACGGACCACCTTACCACCAGGTTGTTCAGAGATAGTATTTCTACATCTTTCAATACTACAGTACTTGACTTGGTGATGCTTTTAATGGTAGAAGTGAGCTTTGTCATTTAAGGTATAAGTGAATGTGATGGCCATGTACCAGTGCTAACAGATCACGGTGGTTTGCAATGTTTCTTCTGTACACTCAAGTGCTCACTGAAAAGGTAACCATACTACAAATGTTGCACACTCTGTGGCCTGCCACCCAGATTGTAACAGGTTACTATTATTGTACATGCACCTATCAACCGCAGTTAGTTGGGGTGTAAAGTGAGGCAGGACTCGGCTGTTGTATGAATAAATGTTGTGTTTATTCTTCCTTCAAAAGAACCTTTTCTTGGTCTACTTGGTACCCAGATGCCTGTGCAGTACAGAAATGCTTGGAGCAGTGTAGGGGCATGTAAAGATGCTACCCTAAATCACATCTTTTCTCCATGACCCATTCAGCATCCGTTCTTGCGTCCTCACTATCTCAAGGGCAGCTCTGTCTGATTAATTCTGCATTTGGAGGCAGCTTCTCCTGTCACCCTTTTTCCTGTGTCATGTAGGTCCCTGTAAGCTATGGAGAAAGGGGAGTGCCTTGCTTTACAAACAGGCCTGCTTTGTTGGTTACACAGATGCACCTTAGGCTAAACAATGACCTTGCAGTCTGGGGGTAAAGGAGGAGGATAGGGCAGAACATTTTCTTGTTGCATTCAACTTTGTATTTTAATTTCTCTGTAAGAAAAGTATTTCACAACATCCTTCTCCATAAATTGGAGGATATGGATTTGATGGGTGGACTATTCAGTAGATGAGGAATTGGTTGGGTGGTCGCATTCAGAGAGTAGTAGTCAATGGCTTATATTGTTCAGATGGAGATCAGAAACAAATGGTGTCCTTCAGGGGTCTGTATTGGGACCAGTACTGTTTAATATTTTCATCAGTGACAAGACAGTGGGATAGAGTGCACCCTCAGCAAGTTTGCAGGTAAAACCAAGACAAAAGCCAACCATGTCCACAGTTGCATCAAAAGAAGCATGGCCAGCATGTTGAGGGAGGTGATTCTGCCCTTCTACTCCACTCTGGTGAGACCACTGCATCCAGCTCTGGAGTCCTCAGCACAGGAAAGACATGGACCTCTTGGAGAGGGTCCAGAGGAGGGCCACAAAAAAGATCAGAAGGATGGAGCACCTCTCCTATGAGGACAGGCTGAGAGAATTGGTGTTGTTCAGCCTGGAGAATAGAAGGCTCCGCAAAGACCTTATTGCAGCCTTTCAGTACTTAAAGGGGGCCTATGAGAAAGATGGGGACAGATTAGCAGGGCCTGTAGTGATAGGACAAGGGGTAATGGTTTTAAACTAAAAGAGGGTAGATTCAGACTAGATATAAGGAAGAAATTTTTCACCATGAGGGTGGTGAAACACTGGCACAGGTTGCCCAGAGAAGTGGTAGATGCCCCATCCCTGGAAACATTCAAAGTCAAGTTGGACGGGGCTCTGAGCAACCTGATCTAGTTGAAGGTGTCCCTGTTTGTTGCAGGGGGGTTAGACTAGATAGCCTTTAAATGTCCCTTCCAACCCAAATGATCCTATGATTCACTTACTTAGGGACTTTTTTAGTGTTACTTCAATATTTACTATCTCTGTGATGACTTCTTTAATTTTTGCTATTGCTTCAGATTGCCACAGAAATATTGGCATTGCTTGTAATAAAAGATGGTCCTTCACAAGGAACATACGGTAAAGGAGGTCTGAGGAGAGGACTCCTACTTTGAGACACTGAAGGTGGTAAGCTTCTCTTTCCTCTGCAACTGAATTTCCGTGCCCCTTCAGAATATTTCCTCTCTTTGATATAGAAATTTGGTGTCTAATAAGTAGACATAAGGAGCAGCTCCAGTGCCAAGAACAGTTAATTTTACTAGCAGCTTTGCAAAGGTAGCCATCATGGAGATTTTAAAGGGAAACTCTTGCTCGTACAGTGCAGGGAAATGTGATGACTGCTGTTCTGGTAGCTGTAGCAGGGAGTGTAGTTGTGACCAGAAAAGCATTCAGCGTCCAAGAATCACCACCAAAAAAGCCCACTGAACTATTTTTATGTTTTCAGAACTTTTTATGGTGACATCTCAAGCAGTGCTAGCCCCTGTTCCCGAGGTTGCTAGTCAGCAGGAGGCTTTGGGAAGAGGCTGTTTATCCTTGCTGTCTCACTAACACAGAAAGCCTTTAAATGTGTGAAATGATACCAGTAGGACATTTTTCATGCATTTTTAATATTAGTTTTCCTATTGCAAACCTATGCGAGATATATCTCTCCTTAAACTCCTTCTGTCAGGAAGTTTCTGTCCTGTAGCACTCTGATCTGTTGGCTTGCAATGTCTCCAGATTTCCCTGTATTTGAGTTACTGGCATTTGTGTCCTCTTTGTCCCTATTGGAGCAGAAGCTCTTGGCAGATAGACCCTGGGTATTGTGGAAAATCCCAAGCACTGGCAAATGCTGAAGGATTGTCGTTCTTCGTCTTTTTCCTTCTGTAGTCCCACCTAGATTACTTGCAACATTTCCAACCTTTAAAATATAAATATTTGATAAAACCATTTTTTTTTTTTGCAAGCTCCCAGCCCTGTTTGTGACTGCCGTCATAGCCAATCTTGCTGGAGTCATGACACGGCAAATGGCTGCACTGGAAATGATGGGGTTGCAATTCCAGGTGTGGCACTGGAGCCCTGTCTATGCAGGAAAGTTTTCCAGCTTATATATAACGTAACGTAACATAAGGTAACATAACGTGTGTGTAATATTCTCCAGTTATACCTATAATGCACCCATGCTCTTTCAGATGGCTGCCTAGGCTCTGGAAGAGTAGCTTTCCTTGATATTTAAATTTATGTATAGAAAATTAAAATGCACCAAAGTTTGGTTTGCTTTTCGTTGTTACTTTTAGGAGTGTCTTAAAAGTAGCATACAAACCACAGGCTGAAAAATCACTTATTTTAATCTAAAGTGAAAAAGTAGCTCCTTTTTGTGTCTGCATGGCAGATTGTGCTCATTTAACTGTTCAGTTCATGTTAGAGTTTATCTGGGTAAGGGGCAGAAAGAAGAGGAAGAAAACTGCCATGTTGGCAAAGTTGGGTTGCTGAGAAATTTTGGGGAATAATTACTTTGAACGAAATCTGCTATTATCCTTGTGCAATGCCAAGAAAACTGCATGATATAAACAAAGCTATTATTTGTCTTACTGTCACCTTCTCTATGGATAAGGAGGTGGTGATGGTAACACATTCCCACTGTGTCAGACAGTTTAATGAGGGACAGTGCAGTGATTTAGTTTTAAACATAAAGTATTATTTAGCATTAAGAAGCCACTTTTTTCAAAGCAGTGCCTAAAAGCTCTATGCAGTCTCAGGCCACTGTTGGGCTAGCTTGTCCTGAGAAGGATGTTCTGAACGGCAATGCATATAAAGGAAGAGTGAAAATATCACCTGAATGGGACAAATATGAGCACCTGATGTTGGAGGAGAAACCAAGTGGTGTCTATAGAGTCTGTGATGGATGGACCTGGAGACTACACCCAGGTTTTCTGAAGCTTGTCCTGGTGAGTCCTTGACCACACCCATCCCGTGCTAAGATTATTTCAGATTTCTCCCCAGGAGGTGTAATCTAAGATAACTGTGGCTGTTGTATCACAGAATCACAGAAACACTAGGTT
>NW_010533712.1:0-11784 GCF_000687285.1 Phaethon lepturus
GAGGGCTCATGGCGTGCGCTGGCGGCTGTGACTTTCAGTGTGGTCTTTACTGCGCACAGCATGGACACGGCCTGTAACGGAGAGCAGGGCTACAGCGGCTTTATCTGTGTGTTGCAATATCAAACAAATAACTTATTATCCCTCCCCCATCATTTTTGCTGCCTAATTACTCTTTGCATGGCTGCTGTGCCAAGTGTGGCGCCGGTACAATCTTGTTGACATATGTTCAGTCTGGTTTTAACACGTTGCTCTTTTTTAACATAGACTGAACTCCGGTGTGTGATCTCATCGCCCTGTCCCAGCCAGGTCTGCACATGAAAATCAGAACAGCCTGTTCCAAAGAACAAGAAATACTGAAAACCTGTATCTCTTGTCACCTGGTGTTAACGCATTCGAATAAAAAACTTCCTAAACAGAGCTATGAAAAGTTCTGGGTTTAAAAATTAAAAAAGATTGGGCAAGGGCACCTTCCACTAGATGAGGTTGCTCAAAGACCCATCCAACCTGGCCTTGAACACTTTCAGGGATGGGACATCCAAAACCTCTCCACGCAACCTGTTGCAATGCCTCACCACCCTCATAGTGAAGAGTTTCTTCCTTAGATCTAGTCTAAATTTACTCTTTAGCTTAAAGTCATTACCCCTTGTCCTGTCACAACAGGTCCTTGTAAAAAGTCCCTCTCCAGCTTTCTTGAATGCCCTCTTTAGGTACTGGAAGGCTGCAATAATGTCTCCCTGGAACCTTCTCTTATCCAGATTGAACAACCCCAACTCTCAGCCTGTGTCACAGGAGAGGTGTTCCATCCCTCGGCTCATTGTTGTGTCCCTCCTCTGGACCCGCTCCAACAGGTCCATGTCCTTCCTGTGCTGAGGGCTCCAGAGCTGGATGCAGGACTCCAAATGGGGTCTCACCAGAACAGAGTAGAGGGGCTCAGTCACATCCCTCAATCTGCTGGCCACGCTGCTTTGGATGCAGCCCAGGATACGATTGGTCTTGTGGGCTGTGAGCACACATTGCTGGCTCATGTCCAGCTTTTCATCCACCAGTACCTCCAAGTCCTTCTTGGCAGGGCTGCTCTCGATCCCTTCATCCCCCAGCCTGTATTTGTGCTTGGGATTGCCCTGACCCATGTGCAGGACCTGGCACTTGGCCTTGTTGAGCTTCATGTTTGCAGGGACCCACCTCTCAAGATTGTCCAGGTCCCTCTGGGTGGCACCCCATCCCTCAAGCGTGTCAACCACACCACTCAATTTGGTGTCATTGGCAAAGTTGCTGAGGGTGCACTCGATCCCACTGTCCATGTTGCCAATAAAGATGTTAAACTGTGCAGGTCCCAATACCAATCCCTGAGGAACGCCATTCATCTCTGGTCTCCACTTGGACATTGAGCCATTGACCACAACACTTTGAGTGTGACCATCCAGACAATTCCTTATCAACTGAGTGGTCCATCTGTCAAATCCACATCGCTCCAATTTAGAGATGAGGGTGTTGTGAGGGACAGTGTCAAATGTTTTGCACAAGTCCAGGTAGTCTTTGTGTATCCATATTCAGTTTTTAAGATAAAATGAATCTCTTCAGACATCTTTTAAGCATAAAACAAAAAAAAATTCTGAAAAGCACAGGAGGTCAAAAGCAGACCATGGAGCATTAGAAAATGACAATCAGTGAAAATTTAAATCTGCCAACAAAGTGAAATGTGGCTTGACTAAAGATAGAAATAAGAAGAAAGAATATTGGCAGTTTGCATTAATAGGCTAGATCAAATAAAGTCTTCGTGCAACTGAAATGAAATTTGTCTCCACAGAGCCATCTGATATCCAGAGAAATCAGATAGCAAAAATGCTCATGGCAGTTTTCTTCACTCATTTGAGCAGAACACAGCAGCTGTGTTATCGAATTTATCATCTGACAACCTATAATGTATTCAGACTTCTGAAGTAAGTGTGCACCTTTCTATTAATTTAAATTAAATTAAATGCTTGTTTGATTGTAACTTCATGAAGATAGCAATTAGTGGTTAGTAGGTGAGATAATTAAAGGTATTTTTGGTTGCCACATTTTTTTTGAGGGAATAAAGTAGTTTTATAATCTAGTAGCACAGGACATAGTTCTGGACTTTAATTTAATGAAAGAAACAACCTTTAGTTCTACATGCCTCCTGAGTAGAAAGTAGATGGTAACACATTAATATTAATTTGTACAGCTTTGTTTAGCTGCAGAAAACTGCATAATGCACGACTACCAATAATATTTGTAGTGACACAATGGAGCAGGGGTTTAGAGGTGGCGACTCCTCTAAAGACTAAACTCATCAGATTGCAAATATGCTGCCATCAGGATATGCAGACTCCAGCCTTCCTCTGCTAATTGCTGTTGCCCTCTCCTCCTCCTCCTCACTGCCCCCTTTGCCTCCTGTTGCTACCTCTGCTGCCCTAAGAGCTGAACTGTTTGTATCAGCATGCCTTTAAGTTCTTTAGTCAGAAGAGGCTTAAAAAATAAATAGGACTTTGCAAGCTCAGCTTATTTTGACTGCGGCAGTGTAGGAACCATTCATAGGATCAGGAGAATGTGAATTCCACAGGGTCTGGGTGAGGGTAGTAATTTGTCAAGCTCCTGAGACTAATTGGGGGTCTTCCCCTGTCAGGCATTCTCATGAACTGACTCCTGAAGTCTCCTGTATGAAGCATGGTTCAGACACACAAGAGCTGTTGTTTTTCCTCCCTCTTCTTTTTTTTTTTTTTTTTTTTTTTATGAAGGGGTAGGAAATTTCAAAAGTAGTTTGTTTTTCCCCAGAAATTCCCAGAAAAAAAAAAATGTTCATTGCAAATTACCTGTGTGAAAACATGCAATGTCCACCAGCTCTGCTTTTGTAAATCAGGATTATTTTCTATAAGTAGTGTGGACATTTCTATAACTAAATCCTGGATAATATGATAAAACTGGCACTAAGCATAATGTTATAGTCTCAAAGCTCTCTTCCATGACATTTCAAGTTAGCAATATATTCCATCCTAAAATCCATAAGAAAGATATCTCTTAATTTTTATTAAAGAATTATACAATTCTGAGAATAAACAAGATTCTACTTTTCTTCTACGTCATTATAGTAGATGCTACAGAATTACCAAGAGGAATAAGTACAACACTATCCAGCCACTTGTTTACTAAAAACTAGTGACTTGACTGATGTGACTCTTCAGGGATTTACAGAGACTGCAAGAGAAAAATTACAGTCATTGAAGTGCAATTTTTATTTCTTCCACATAAATCGAACAGGACTGATTTCATCCCTGCCACCTTGTAACTTCTCTGGCTTGGGGGAAACGGCATACAATTCAGACATAGGAAAAAACAGGAGAAACATAAACCAGGTTAACAGACTTTATGTAATGCAGGCAAAGGGAGAAGCAGGAAAGAAACAGAAAGAATAAATGCAAAGATTTTTAGAACTTTTTTTTTTTTAATAAGATGTATTATGAAATACAGGAGTGAAAAGGAAAATATAGAAGAAAGGAGTGGGGGAGAGGAGGATTTCTTACATAGCTCATTGATAGAGGCATCTTTCAGTGTAATCCTCTCACTCTGATCATGCTGGAGACAAGAGGTACCCTTCTAAACACATTCTGTTCTGTAAATGATTTCCTGATCCACACTACTTTCATTCTCTCCATAAAGTCCACTGAATCTAGAAAAAAAATAGTCTTGGACACAATGGCCTTAATTTGATGAACTTCAACATGTATTCAGGCTTCTGACTCAAATCACATCTTTCCATGATTTCCCGATTAGAGATCTTACCTGGATGGAGGCCTGGTGAACCTTTCTCTTTCTCCATCAAGCATGCGTGGTGGTTGTGTGCTGGCCTCAGTTCCACAAGTGGTGCATCAGTACATCCCTTCAGGCTGTCGTGTTGTTGGAAAGCCCTCGTGTCTGCCTAAGGACCCTCTACATTAACGAGGTATCGAAGGGAAGCACATAGGAACACACAAAGAGCATTTATGCAAGATGTTTTGCAGGGAGTCATAGGGGAGGACAATTATCTGCCCAGATTAAGGCTGTGTAATGTGCATATCTTCAGCCAGCTGAGGGAGGAAAGATGATTATCTCGGGGTCAGGAATGACCTTTTAAAGAGGACTTCTGAGAGAGCCGTCAAGCACTGGAACAGGCTGCCCAGGGAGGTGGTGGAGTCACCATCATTGGAAGTGTTCAAAAAATGTGTAGATGTGGCACATCAGGACATAGTTTAGTGGGCATGGTGGTGTTGGGTGGATGGTTGGGCTTGATGATCTTAAAGGTCTTTTCCAACCTTAATGATTCTGTGATTCTGTGACTTCCTCTCATGTGGTCATCAATACTGCAGTGCCTCAAATTACATGGCATGGATCCAGGAGTGAGTTGCCTCTCACCTAACTTCAGACATCTGCTAGATTAGATGAATCACCATCAGGAATGTCTGTTCCTCTCCACTGATTTTAAAGGTAAAACTGTTTTGACTTCAATATGCAATAACAGATGTTTATTTGTTGATGGACATTTATTGATTTTTAGGGGTTAACTGGTGATTTGAGGACTGAAAAGAGTAAATAAAACTGCAGAAAAAAATAACCCAGAAATGCTGGACCACTGATTCAAATGATTTATCAGTCAGGATATTCCTTTACTCTTTGCTCTCAAATATGCACAGGCACTTTACTTAAAAAAAAAAACCAAACAAAACAACAAAATGGGGGGCCTGCTTTCAAATGTAGAAGATGGAAAGGAGGGAGAGGAGGAAGAAGTTTTAAGTGGTTCCATTTTCCTCCATATTTACAGCGCACTCAAATTGCAAAAATTAATCTTAAAATTTTCAAAATTTTTGTTTCTCTGAAGGCAAAAAGGAACATTAAAATGCCCATTAAGAATAAATGAACCAAACAGCCTGCAGACCTACTGTAGACCTTATAAGTGATTAGTTTTGCTGGAGTTCAAAGCACTGACTTTCAGTTTATTGAAATGTTAAGGAAATTTTGATAATAATATAAAATATCTTTCCTCTAAAATATTATTAATGCCATTTCAGAGATTAATGTTGCAACTAGAATGCTTCGTTTTTCATTAATCTACCTATTCACTGCTGAATTTACTTATAAATCTCCCCCTTCATCCAGTTTATATCTTGTTGCTCCACCGAGTTTAATTTCTATCTAAAATTTTATGATAGCAGAACTATATTACTGAAATTAAAATACCAATAAAACAACCCATAGCACCATGCTGGCAAGATACAAGGATTAAAGTGAACATGGGTCCTTTTGTGATTTAACTGTGCACAGGGAGAATCCAGCCACAGATTTTGACCAGAAAGATTTAATAACATTAATCAACATAACTAGACCAAAAGCAAAATGGATATCGAATCTCATTAATAATGAAATTAATTTTCACTCTTACAGTACCTATTTTTCCCCTTTCTTGTCACTGGTAGGCCATGTACTGAGGGTTACTTTTGTTGCCATTTCTGTGTCACCCCTTGTTCTGCAGTCACCATCATAGCATCTGAGTTCCTGCCAGTTCTTCTAAAAGTAGTTCTTTTAGCAATCTAACTACCATTTGCTACATATTTTTCTCTCATACTCTCTCTAGGCAGAAGAAATGTAGCTGACAGTGTGCTTTATTCTAGAAAATCAAACTTTTCAGCAAAGGAGGATGATATTCTTCCCTGTGCTCAGTGCTTATTTCTGATGCAGATTGCAGCTTTCAGAATTATTACCTGCTATAAATCCTATCTTAGAGTTGGCAGGGTCAGTACAGGTTGGTAAAGGTTTTAGCTGTCTTACATATCCTCAGAGTGGTCTTGGGAAAAACACTTTACATTTTGTTAGATCTGCTCCAGTGTCTGCTTCCCTTTAAAGAGTTCTGACTTTGCACTTTCTCTGTCTCCTACTGTAGTGAAAACTGTTTGAAAACCCAAGCGATCTAGGTGGGAGATGAGGAGAAGGACCAGCCAAGAGCTGGTTACCAAGGCATATCAACACAATGATTCACCAAAACCCTTGACTTCTTGTTCTGTGGATGGAGTGTCTTTTAACAGCTATTGATACTTGATCATTCCCTACTCCACCTTCCTGATCAACAGCTAATTTGAGATATACATGCACACAACTGAATATCCTGGTGAGTTCAATCTGCTGTAGATTTAGTAAAGCTCACTGTAATGTCAGTAAAAACTGGGTAGCAAAATACAGGGCCTATTTTTATAGAATGCAAAGCAGTTTTGCAATATCTAGGGTGTCCGCAAAGTGTCTCAGATTCTGAATTTAAGATTTTCCCGTGTGTATTAATGGATCGGTAAACATTACTCTATTATTACTCAATTTAAAGTCAGTAGGTAACTGTGTCTGTGGGATGCATTGGGAAGGTAAAGGGTACTTGATGGAGTGATATTCTTTGTCTGTCTTCCAAGTCAGAAAATTGAAAGGCTTACCCTAGTTTTAGTTTATAATAGTAAAGAATTAAGAGCATATGTTTTTCAATTGCATTAATTCTAATATTCTACCTTTTAAATTCCTGTTGCACTGGACTCTTCATCTAATCCTGGTAATTTACAATTTATGATAATTCAAATTTCCAAGAGGATTCATGTTTTAGCAACAGAAAGAGTAATTTTTAATTAACTTTAACGTAATTTCTTTTTTGTTCAAAGCTTTTTCTTTATAACAGCCAATAAATGGTGACACTGATGCACCAGATTTGCCCTTCATGAACTTGCAAGGTTCTGATTTAGGTTGATGCAAAAGTGTTGAAACTCCCACTAAACCGAGAGAATAACAAGTAATTTTGCTGCTAAAGACTGTGGGAAATTTTTTATGTTGCTATTATCTGGGAGAGAGAGCATATTGCCAAGATTAAATGCTGAGGCATGGAGTTATTGCAGAGAGCATTACCAACTTGCTTTTTAATGTAAATCTTTCATGTGGGCAGGGTGAATTATTGTGCAGCTTTTAAATCTCATTTGTTTCAAAATACCTTGAATGTATGTAAGCATTCTGTAGTTTTTTTCCTTCATCTTCCTTTTCTATTCCTCATTCTTAGGTGCTTGTGCTGTGCTGTGTTCTCAATCATGACTTCTGCTTGCTTCCAGAAAACTTTTATTCAGCAGCTTTTCATTCCATAGGGCTGCTCACATATCTGAAACTGGGCACATAGATGTTTGTGTTGGCAACGCAAATAACAAAGGAATACATGAGAATGAAAGAAAAAGGAATCCTGCCTCAGTCCATAGTGTAGTGATGGAACTGCTTTGTGTTTCCAGCGCGTATTGAGTCTGGCTGAGCTGGAGTTAATTCTCCCCATAGCAGCCCCCCCAGTGCTGTGCTTTGGCTGCAGCCGGGAAGGTGCCGATAACACAGCGGTGCTGTGGCTGCTGCTGCGCGGTGCTCGCGCCCCATCCAGGCTGTCTCTCCAACATCCCCCCTCACCAGGAGCCTGGGGGTGGGCAAGATCTTGGGAGGGGACGTAGCCAGGAGAGCTGACCCAAACCTCTCAAAGAGATATTCCATACCATAATATGTCAGTTCAGCAACAAAAGCTAAGAGAAGGCGGGGGAGGCATTTTTTTTTATGACGTTTTGTTTTCTGGAGCAACCGCTACACATACTGAAGCCCTGCTTCCCGAGAAGTGGCTGGACATCGCCTGCTGATAGGAAGTAGAGAATAAATTTTTTGTTTTCCTCTGCTTCTGCGTGAGGCCTTTGTTTTTGCTTTTATTAAACTGCCTTTGTCTTGACCCACGTGTTTGGTTTTTTCTTCCATCTTAATTTTTCCCCCCTGTCCTGCTGAGGAGTGGAGTGATAGAGTCTTTTGAATTAACCTCTATATTTCTGGTCTACTAATAGCTACACCAATTTTGAAACCAGAGAAGAAAACTGCAGATAAATACAAATTAAGAAAGAAAGCAGATAAATTGAAAAATCAGTCTGGGTTATTAAAGGCTTGATATTATAATTTTTAAGAGTTTGAAAATCTTAATTTCATGAAACAGAAAAATAGTGATGAAAGAATCTGATGCATTATTGAAGTTTGAGGCAAAAAAATATAAATCTGGTAGATATTTAATAACCCATCCTAAAACCTATTCACTCAGAGTGATCAACAGTGATAGTTTTGCAAGAGATGCATTAAAATTCAGGGTAAAAAGTAGAGCAATTGAATTCTGAAGAGAAAAACAGAAAATAAGTAACATATGGCCTTTACTTTTAAGTGACAAAGTAGAAGAAATTCACACTAAACTCAGCAACTCAAACAACAGAAATGTATGCAAGTAGCTAAATAGATCAAAGGGATAGGATTGCTTTACATGGGTCTTTCTAACCTGCTAAGTCTGTACACTACAAATGTGTACAGAGTTCTTCTCTCAATTGAAGCTCAAGTAGTAGACTGTCAGCTGCACATCACTTTCTGACATATTGCCGTTACTGTTTTTAATTGATAGGTGTCTGTCAATGAGTTAATTCCAAGAGCACTTTCCGTAACGTCTCGAGCAAGTGTGTGAGTTTTCTGTCAACAGTGTAACTGCAGAAAAGGCGCATACTTTTTAATTCTGGCAGGACTGCACATGCTGGGAATATCTGAAAAATATGAACCCATCTGGTCCCTCCAGTTAAGCAGGATCAGGATAAGACAGCACTTCGATAGCAGACTTTTATAAAGAATTTAGAGCCTTCAATTGCAGTAGTGTGAGCTGCTTAGATGATATTCTTTTTTGGAGTCAGTGACAGATGTACATTGAAATAACAGGGTTTATTCTGCCTGGTCAATCTGTGCACAAAATATCCCTCTGCAATCTTGTTTCAATGATGCAATGATGGTGACACCCTCATTTTTTTAATCACTGCCCTCTTTGCAGCATGAAAAAGCAGCATGATTTTTAAACTAAAATGGAGAACCATCACAAGAAATATCTGCAGAGGCACAAATTCTTGCACAGGGGCTGCCTCTCAGGTCCTTTGCTCTGCAACAGCTTGTGCTAAGCACCTAAGTAACAAACACATGGCCCTGTCCTGGGTGATAATCAGAACAAAAGACTATCTTCTCATTGCTTCAATGCCTGTTTATTGCCAGCATCCTTGGGAATGAAATGTACTGATTCGTTAAGCTTTTAATCATGCTCTTTTCAGAAATGGAAAGGAATAATACCTTCAGTTTGAGGTGAGATAGCTTTCAGTTGCTACGACTTCCCTACATATTCTATATAACCATTACCATATCCTTTCTAAGTGTGGTTATATGTGGAACCTTAAGACAGAGTCAGTGGAGTTGAGGCTACACAGCACCTTGTGGAAGCAGACTAATAATATGTGATATTTAATCATATATTGTAATTGTATGGTTATATGAATCCTTCCGGAGTTCCTGTCAGCCCAGTGTGATAGAAGGGAGGCTGCTGCCTGCCCATATTCCCTATGTGCCAGCAGTGAGGTTGAGCATGTATTCCCAGCTGGTGCATATACAGACACGCACACCATGCAATCATGGCAATGTACGCAGAGCAGCACAGAGAGAGGTTTATGAGCACCCACGTAAACACCCACAGCACTCACACAGACATGAACATCACAGATGGCCTCCCGCCGTAACTCCTTCCAGGGTGACTGGGATTGGAGTCAGGATATATGCACGCCCTCACTCTTGATTCACAAGCACACTCACATCTGTGGGTTCCTTGAATACTAACACAGATTTAAAATTTGTACAATATCCATGGCCCATTCCCACACACCAACTCAGGCTTTGGGTGTTTTCCTATGTGCAGCACTTCCTACTTACCAGCTGATCCAACCTGAAGTTCACGTGCGGTTTGCACACACAGATTCAGGGAGTGACCCACACAGAAAATAATTAGAATGGTTTTAACAAGAAGTTACAACAGGCTGTGGTAATCAACTACCAGATTTGACAGGCTTTTGCTTACAGATGACTTCCCTTTTTTATTCCTCTCTGTGAACCAGTTGCCCAGAAAGGTGGTAGATGCCCCATCCCTGGAAACATTCCAGGTCAGGTGGAACGGGGTTCTGAGCAACCTGATGTAGCTGAAGATGTTCCTGCTCATTCCAGAGGTGTTGGACTAGAGGACCTAAAGGGGGAAGAAAAGGAGGTTATGCTAAGAAAGGTAACATGGCCAGCAGCCCAGTTGAAGTGCCTCTACACCAATGCACACAGTATGGGCAACAAACAGGAGGAGTTGGAAGCCACTGTGCTGCTAGAAAACTATGACCTGGTTGCCATTACTGAAATTTGGTGGGACAAATCCCACAATTGCAGTGCAGCTATCAATGGCTACAGGCTGTTCATAAGAGACAAGCAAGGAAGGAAGGGCGGAGGCATTGCTGTCTATGTCAAGAAATGGAAAAAGTGCGAAGAGCTGTCTCTAAGGAATAGCCATGAGCAGGTTGAAAGCTTATGGGTAAGAATCAGGGACCGAGGCAACAAAGGGAACCTTGTGGTTGTTGTCTACTACAGGCTGTCTGATCAAGGGGAACCTATTGACTCATAGGTCAATATGAGTCTCACTCCAGCTACAGGAGGCATCGTGCTTGCAGGCTCTCGTCCTGCTCAGGAAATGCAACCACCGCGATATCTGCTGGAAAAGTAACACAATGAGCTGTAGGCAACCCAGGAGACTGCTGGAAGGCATGGAGGATAACTTCTTAAGCCACGCAATGGACAGCCCGACCAGATGGGATGCTATACTGCACCTGTTGGTCACCAGCACCTGTGAACTAATTCGTGATGTCAAGATTGGAGGCAGCCTGGGCTGCAGTGATCATGCATTAGGGGAGTTCACAATCCTGAGGGATATGGGTCAGGTGAAGAGTAAAGTCATGACCCTGAATTTTAGGAAAGCAAACTTCCATCTCTTCAGGGAGTTAGTCAATAGGACCCCCTGGGAAACTGCCCTCAGGGACAAGGGAGCAGAACAGAGATGGCAGATCTCTAAGGACGCTTTCCATAGAGTGCAAGAGCTCTTGATCCCCAGGTGCAAGAAATCAGGAAAGGAAGGCAAGAGGCCAGCGTGGCTGAGTGGAGACCTGCTTGTCACACTAAAGGGCAAGAAGGAAATGCACAGGCAGTGGGAGCAGGGACAGGTACCCTGGGAAGAGTACAGGGAGGCTGCCCATTTGTGTAGGGATGGGGTCAGGAGAGCCAAGGCACAGCTGGAGCTGAACTTGGCAAGGGATGCAAAGAATAACAAGAAGGACTTCTACAGGTATGTCAGCCAGAAAAGGAAGGTCAAAGAAAGTGTACCCCTTTGATGAGCAAGACTGGCAGACTGGTAACAATGGATGAGGAGAAGGCTGATATACTCAATGTCTTGTTTGCCTCAGGCTTCACTGGCAATGTCTCTTCCCACACCTCTTGAGGGGATGGCCTGCAAGATGGGAACTAGAGGAGCAAAGTCCTTCCAACTGTAAGAAAAGGTCAGGTTTGAGACCACCTGAGGAATCTGAACATGTACAAGTCTATGGGACATGACAAGATGCATCCCAGAGTCTTGAGGGAATTGGCTGATGGAGTTGCCAAGCCACTCTCCATGGTATTTGATAAGTCCTGGCAGTCAGGTGAAGTCCCTGGAGACTGGAAAAAGAGTAACATTGCACCCATTTTTAAAAAAGGTGTCAAGGAGGACCCTGGGAACTACAGACCTGTCAGCCTCTCCCCTGTGCCTAGTGAGATCATGGAGCAGATCCTCCTAGAAGTTATGCTAAGGCACATGGAGGACAGGGAGGGGATTTGAGACAAGCA